>NC_041385.1:39553124-39598063 GCF_002162155.2 Triticum dicoccoides | reverse complement strand
GCCCGACTGTGGCATTTCTTTTAAAGCCCTTTACGTGGTGTCGCTCAGACGCCCGACTGTGGCATTTCTTTTAAAGCCCTGTATGTGGTGTCGCTCAGACGCCCGACTGTGGCATTTCTTTTAAAGCCCTTTATGTGGTGTCGCTCAGACGCCCGACTGTGGCATTTCTTTTAAAGCCCTTTATGTGGTGTCGCTCAGACGCCCGACTGTGGCATTCCTTTGTTGTTTATTTCATAATTTTAATATTGCTAAGTTATTGCATAGTCATAATTAACATGCTTACACGCATCCGAGTTATATTTATATTTTGTGACTGACGTCATAAGTATAAAATATTTTCAGCACATCATTATATTATTCCTGTGTTCATAATGTTTGCGAGTAATGCGTTCCTTCATGGTCTGGTTGATGAGGATGTGTACATGCAACAACCACCATGTTTTGAGGACCCCTGGTATGCCAACCATGTTTGCAACCTTTGGAAGTCTATTCATGGACTGAAACAGTCCCCTCGGGCTTGATACTCTCGTCTTAGTGATCGGATCCACAAGCTTGGTTTTCTTTTATCCAAGGCTGACACCTCCCTCTTCATTTTTTGGCGAGGAGTTGTGGTTATTTAGATGTTGTTCTATGTTAATGGTATTGTCATTGTTGGCTATTGCTCCCGTACAGTGGATCGTTTGCTTCACACTTTGGCTGGGACCTTTCCCATCAAAGAACTTGGTTGTCTTTCATACTTCCTTGGGATTGAAGCCACCTACAATTCAAGGGTAATGGTGTTGTCTCAGCAGAAGTATGTTGATGATCTTCTTCTTCATGCTCATATGGAGAATTGCAAGGAGGTTTCTACCCCCATGTCTGCCACAGTTAAGTTGGCAGCAGATGTTGGTACTCTCCTCACGAATGATGATGCATTCTGCTATCGCAGTGTGGCTGGAGGCTTGCAGTACATTACTCTCACTCGTCCGGATATTTTGTTTGCTGTCAATAAGGTGTGGGAATATTTGGCCAAACCCACTAAAGCGCACTGGGAGGAGGTCAAGCGCATACTTAGGTATATCAAGGGTATCTGACCACTGGATTGTCTATTCGTCGGTCAAGCTCTACACTTAGTGTCTTTATTGATGCTGACTGGTCAGGGTGTGTTGATGAAAGACGCTCGACATGTGGTTTTGTGGTTTTCCTTGGTCCCAACCCGATTTCATGGAGTGCTCGAAAGCAACCCACAGTTTCACGGTCCAGTACCGAGGCAGAGTACAAGGCACTTGCAAATGGCACGACTGAAGTTACTTGTGTACAATCCGTGCTTAAGGAACTAGTGCCTAGTTCTTTTGGCCCATATTCTCTCATAATCTTGGAAAAAATCGAACCTCTACCCAGCTTCTCCGAGAATCTTGAATACATATTTTCTTAACAATCCTAGTTGTTTACATCATAACTAGTTAGGATTGTAAAAAAAATCTATGACTTCAAGATTCTGGGAGAAGCTGGGGGGGGGGGGGCAATTCTCAAGATTCTGGGAGAAGCGGCCAAAAGAATTGGGCCTAGGAGTGTTCCTACTGTGACCACAGGTGTTATGGTGTAATAATTTGGGTGCCACCTACTTGAGTGCAAATCCAGTGTTTCATGCAAGGACAAAACATATTGAGGTGGATTTTTACTATGTGAGAGAAAAGGTGGTGCAAGGAGCATTGGATGTCCGATTTGTCTCATCCAGTGATCAGGTCGCATATGCTTTCACTAAACCTGCTACAAAAGTCATGTTGGAGAAATTACGACACAATCTCAACCTTGTGGTCGGTTTAGATTGAGGGGGAATGTTAATGTATATTTCAGCATGTAATTTGTGTAGTTATGACTACAAATTATCTCCTATTAGTTTGATTCCTGATATCACATGTAATCCTATGTATTCATGGCAACCAAGATTGCCTCCATAGTAATACACAGCAAGCCCGTCTAACGTACGACAAATCATTTTGTTGTGTCTAACTGGTGACACATCAATATGAGGTCGATGCCAATCCCACTAAGTGAAAGAGCGGTCTACCCAATGGCATATTGGTTTGACAACAAAAAACCACATGGTCCAAAATTTTATACTGCATTGGCTAATCAATTGTGCATGTTGAACATTTGATATTAACCGACTCCTATGTGGAGCGCCTTCTTTAACAATACGTGATCAAACTACCTGCTTCAGATTTGTGCTACAGCCCAAACGATGACCATGAGAAATCATATGGGGCAAGAGGAAGATTGTCAAGTTTTTTTTTTCTTATAAGGTGTATCTACAGTAATTGAGTGGACGTTCATATAATGTGAATATCATCTTAGCGATTTGTACCAAAAAGTAATCACCAAGAATAAGCATAAACCATTCGACAAACTATCATAGTTTTTTTATAAATGTGTGTATGTTTCATTTGATGCGTATACTATCTGGTCCATTTCACAAACCATCATGAATAGTTTACAAATCTGTCTAGATGTAGTGATGAAAAGAAGAAATCTTCGATTTTATAAATAAAATACTATATGGTTCATTCAAGGGTTTATCTCCAAGTGCTTTAAAAGATAAATGGTGATCTTTGGAAGGGAATGTGTGACCTTTGCGAGCAGGATATTGCTAGTCTTGCTTTTAAAAGGATGCAATCACCATGATGAAGACATAAACTTTCTTAATTATACAAAAAAACTAGGAGACATTGTAACATGGAATGGAAATCACATGCTTCGATTGTGGACCGCTTCAAACTTCCGCAACTATTTTTATCAATGGAAACCGATTCGGGCTAGTCGGACAATCCACAACCGTCCAATCAAGGGTGTAGAAAATGAACTTAGCAATCCACAACATGAGTTGCATCAAAGTATCTCTGTCAGGTTTGATTCAACATGTCTTCAGCAATGAATTTATATGATGATTTTCCAAATGATTAAACATGGTAATATTGGGTGGCCAATCGGAAAATCCACAGCCCAAATCGGTTAAAATCCACACCATGAGTTGGATCAATGTTTCCTGTCGTGTTTCATTCAAGGTATCTTGCAACAATGAATTTATAGGAGAGTTTACCAAATGATTAAACATGCGACGGTTGTGTGGCGCGCGGCATGTTGCGCCTCGAATATAAACTAAAGGGAAAAAGTTGTCGTGTTCTGCTCATGGGCCTTGCACGTGCATGCAACCAAACATGTTCTGATTCATTTAGTGCAAAGAGCTGAATCACTCCTCCGCTTATATGTAGATGCTGATTTGTTTGGGGAGAGCCGTTTTGGTTGTACATGCTCCTGTATGAACAATAAATTCAAAATAAATACTAAATAATTCAAAGCAATTTGTATTTTTTTTGTAGATGATTATGTTAGTTTAACAAGTGTGCCTGAAAATTTTCATGTGAAACAGGATAGCGATGCCTCCTCAATGAAAAAACAAGATTAAGTGTAACATTTAGAGGTAACATTTGGTGTTTGACTTGTTCTTTTTTTTGCAAAGGTCAAAATGCTTGACCTTTTCCCTAAAAAATTACAGGAGCGTTTGGATGTGACAATAATCACATCGAAATTTTTGCTAGTACATTTGGGAAAAACAACATTTTTGGCTACCGGGAGCATGTGCTGCTCGGAGCCGAATTGGTTTTCTGCTTTGCTTTATCTTATATATGAATTGATACATAGATCCACTACCTATCTATGCCCAACAATTGACTCCCATGCCATTTATTCATATTATACACTTTGTTAAAACACATCTTTATTTTGCATTATGTTTGTCAATGTGGATGTCAAATTCACATCAACATACAAGAGAATGATCAGAAAACAAAACAATACATGCCGACAACGGCTAGGAATAGGGGACATATGCAAACAAACTACCACAAAAATATCCAGTACTATCTACCCTCCTTTTCCAATCGATAAGAAAAAACGGATCGATTTTCTCTATCAAAATATAATGAAACAAAACAAAGAAGAATGCATTCATCTGCAAAACCAAAAAACAATACAAACGGGCTAACCAGGTTCTAAGCAAAAATAGTAACGATAGACAGCTGGCTACCACATCCACCGCTAAGGCGCTAACAGCCCAAGAGACATTAAAATAAACGAAGTCCTACAAAAAAATTCGGGGTTGAGCTTGATATTGTGGATGGTGGGTGAAACCAAGATAGGGATGACCCTCACTGCCTTCGCGCTTGCGTGCTGGGTGATCGGCAACGTTGAATGTTACTGAGACACTGGACCACTTAAGGGGTTTGGGAGCCCCTCCCCGGAAGAACCGCGTTGACTTCTCGGGTGAGCTGCTTGAAGTGTCGGTTGGAGTGAGGGGTTTGAGACCCGATGTGGATGCATGCCACATCCTTAGGATCTTGAAAAGCCCCTCCACTCTCTTTGTCCGAGTCTGCGTCGGACCCCGTTTTTCTATCATCCTTCTTGTCATGGCCTAGGGGGCCGCGGCTGCCGGAGCGTCCGCCTCCTCTGGCATCTTCCTACCTGTCTTCACTACGCCACTTTTTATGCCACTCCTTACAATCCTCGCTCAGCTTCTTGATCTCACGACAGTCGGCCATATCATGCGGATGTGAGTTGTGCAAGACGCAATACGACTTGCCGCCCAACTCATCGGAGGTCGTGTCTTCTCTCTTCTTCTGCCGCTTCCCCTCGGGCTCTGCAGCCAGGACGGTAGGAGGTTTGTGCTTCTGCATCTTCTTGTCTCGGGTGGGTCTGGTTTCTAGGTCACCCGTCCGGGAGGGGCAGTGCCGGGCCTCAGCCGCCATGGCACACTTATCAGCCAACTTGAAAAGCTGCACCGCGGTGCGCACATCGTGGACCGCCATCTTCTCTCACATCGTGGGGTCCTCGACCCCGTTTCGGAAGGCCGCCACAATCTCAGCATCGTTGATGCAAGGGATTTTATTGCAAACTTGACCGAAGCGCTGGATGAACATGCACAACGTTTCGTCGTCTTTTTGCCGAATAGCGTTCAAGTCGTTGACCAAGGACCCCCTGAAGTTGGCGACGAACTGTTCGCACAGCTCGGTCCAGGACGCAATGGAGTTTGGTTGCAGGTTCACGAGCCATTATCGTGCCGAGTCCTTCAGGGCCATCGGGAACCAATTCAACATGGCATCGGCCCGCCCATGAGCGGTCTGGATCCCGACAGTGTAGAGCTGCACGAAGTCGATGGGGTTGGTTGTACCATCATAACGCGTCGGCAGATCCGACTTGAACCGCGGGAACAGCTCGGGCGTGAATGGCTGGCACCCCGTTCCAAAGGGCAGGACTCCACCACCGGGAGTGCCCCGGGCAACGCGTCCCGCCTCAGGGATCTCCCGGGCGAATCGGTCCTGCCGCTCGCGCCGTCGCTCGACGACGATGCGGGCGTCCTCCATCAGGTGGCGAGTGACTGGACGACCGTTGCCCTCCTGGTTTGGCGAGGAAGCCACCGAGTCGCTGGCCACCTTTTTGCGACGCTCTTGAGTCTGACGCAGCTCGTCTTCTTATGGACACTGCGTGGGCGGCGTGTGCTCTAGCAAGCGTGAACGCTCGACGTTTTGCCGCGATGGCATCCGTGACTGCGCGTGAGCCTGCCCCATCGTAATCTGGGTAAGCCAGGGACCGTGTTCGGCCTCGGCCCTCGGGTGGTGGGTAACATTGCAGCTCGCGCGCCGTCAAGAGCCCGGCGGCCGACGTGTAAATGGTACGCGCTGTGGCAGCCGACGGGGTCCGTCGGGGATCCGCCGGGGCGACCTTATCCTCGACGGGGAGCAAACCAGCATCTGTATTGTATTTTCAGAAAGGTGCTACCCAAAACCTGCATCTGTATTTTACTCTTTGCATTGTCAACGGTGCTGTCACGGTGCTTTTCTAAATCCCTTGTTCACTGCCCTACCCGTGGGTTATATGTGGACGTAGCTTTCATGCATACAGTGGTATAGGGCGAGCTCATCATGGACTAGATCGACCCATCGACTAGACCGTAAGGTACATATCATTACTCTGAATGATATAGCAGTATATCATCGATCAATTAATTAATTAAGCATGTCCGGCGACCAAATAGATGAACAAACAATTTACTTTCAAGGCGAGGAATCGACTCAGTTCATACTCAGAAAGAGTAACAGTGGCCTGAACAGAAGAAACATTAGCACTTGCATTAACATCTGCTCTCAATCTAGAACATAATGCTGAGGGCCCATCATACGCAAAAATAAATAAATTAGAAGGGCCCATGGCAGCTTAGGACATGCGCTTTGATATGCCAGCTGCCAGGGCTGCTCGTGGACAGCCCCTCTCGCATATCTTCACTATTCCATCCCCATTAGAGCAAGCAATACACTCCCTTGTCTTACTTGTCCATATTTTACACTTTGGTAACGCATATCTTCAGTGATATTTCTTTTACCTCTCGTCGAATTTTGAGGGCTCTACTCTCCTCTCCGAACCAAACGGGATACTAGGTATACAAAAATCAAAGTGAGCTAGCTCCATGCTGAAACGAAATGATCTTGTCTTTCTCTCTTCGTCAATTTAATTTCTTCCTCGGAGATGGAGATATTAAAGCATTTCTGAGTGTCAATATAGATGGTAAAGCCATGATATGTCCCAACGAAAGGTAGAAATAAGAGGCATAGGGAACAAAACAAGCTCAAGGTTATTGCGAACAACCAAGCTAACAATTTGACTTGTCATGGTGTGAGAGGATAAGTCAACAAGGGATAAATCGTCAACTAGTCAAGATCAAAGAAGCACACGAGACAAAGAGTCAAAATTAGCAATTGTTGACAGTAATCTTGCCTTATGTAAGTCGTAATTAGGTAAGATTCTACTTGGTGGTAGTCTTGTGTAGATAGGGTAATTAGCAGGCTAGTACAAGTTGTAATAGCTGCTGGATGGGTAGTCAGCTTCCATGTTGCACGTGACGTTGTCCGTGGCTCCGTGCTACGCTGGGCTACTTGTGTGTCCATGTCTTAATTAGTTTAGGCTAGGATTACTATTAGTCCATTCCGCTAGTTGGAGAAGTGTTGGATCTCTTTATATGCCTGGTTCCCCTCTAAGTATTTTGTTGAGGAGAGAAATAGTAGACAACATGTGCTCGCTTGCCCGTGATGTGCACATGACATGTGCGTGAATGTTTAACATGTATCTAAAAAGTGTTCATTTCGAAATAAAACATTAATTGCCCATATATAAAAATGTTTATCTTTCTTTCAAAAAATACTCAACGTCTATTTTATATGTTTATAAGTTAATTTCAACGTGTATTAAAAAAGTTCATAACATTAAATCTATATTTTAGAAAATAATTTGTATTTGAACAAATATTCAAAGCATTTAAAGAATATTCATTGTTTATATGGAAAATGTTTGATGTGCATTTAGCTATTATTCCATGTGTATTTATGTATTTGAAAAAAAGTCAACTTATATTAAAAATTTTGATTGAAAAATATTTTAAACATATTTAAATAATGTCTCACTGTGTCTTCGAAAAATATTTGACGTGCATATATGAAATATGCAACTCGTATTTGAAAGTGTCCAAAGTGTACTTGCAAAAAGTTCAATGTGTATCTAGAAAAGGTCTAATGTGTATTTGTTATATTTTCGAAAATTTTGAACTTTTTCAGAAATGTTCATCGTGTCTTAAAAAAAAATTAGCTGAGTTAGCATATGTTTCCGTGTAGCTAGGCTAGCTGAGTTTACTCACTTCAGTTTGCAAAGGTTCTAGATCTGTTTTTTCTAGTTTTTGTAACTTTCTAGAAGTACCCTGTCCGATATCATCGTTTTCCCGTTGTTGTTTCCATATATTTTTCTTATTTTTTCCGTTTATTTTTAAATTTATTATTTCCTTTTAAAAAATTACAAGTTATAAAAATGTACATAAATTATTTTTCATTTTCCTCTAAGTATTATTTTTAAAAACTATCCAAATATAAAAATGTTCCAAATTTTCATCAAATGTCCAAAAATGTTAAAACAAAATTACATTTTATAAACAATTCCTCGTATTTTATTAAGTATGTTGACTTTTTTGGGTCAAAATGTTCACAGTTTTTTAATTTTTTTCTCAGTTATTTAAAAAGTTTTCGCTGTTTGAAAAAATGCTCTTTACAATTTAATCCCTAACAAGGTTCACATATTTTTGAAGTCCACAATTAAAATTTATGATTTTTAACTTTTTCTACTACAACTCATTCTTTTTTGAGAAAACCGACTAGAAACCACCACAATACACACGTCGACTCGCTATAGTATAAACACACTATAATATATAGCCTCTACATGGATAGGGCCCCCCTATAGGATATACTAGGAATATGTGGCATTGAGAGCGTGCCACTTGGAATACTCTTAGCTACTCATGGCTAGTTTCTAGATTCCCGAACAGTTATTTGGGGGTGGGTTGAGAGCGCGCCACTTGGAATACTCTTAGCTGCCGCCACGTGTCACGCTTTGTATGCTTCGTCCAGATTTTTTTATCGTACGCGTTTTCGGCTTTTTACATGGTTATTTTTTCAGGCTTTTTAGGTTTTCGCCGGTCTTTCATAGCTTTTGGACAAAAAGAATTTTTTTAAAAAAATTATCGCGAAAAAACTCATTTTTTTCCTCCACGAGAGGTACGGTTTTGCTTTTTCGAGGGGCACAGATTTGCTTCTGTGAGAGGGACGACCGTGACTTCTCAGAAATTTAAAAAACAGTGTGTTTTATTTTTTTCCTTCCGCGAGAGGCACGGCCGTGCGTCTCGGAAATGAAAAAAAAACATTCTCTTTTTTTCCTTCCATGAGAGGCATGGTTTTGCTTCCGTAAAAGGTACGATTTTGCTTCCACGAGAGTAACGGTCGTGCCTCTTGGATATGAAAAAAAATACATTTTTTCTTCCGCAAGAGGCATGGTTTTGCTTCCACGAGAGGCACGTATTTGCTTCCGCGAGTGGCTCGGCCGTGCCTCTCGGAAACAAAAAAAACTTGCTTTTTTCTTCCACAATAGGCACGGTTTTTTCTTGTAAAAATAGTACATCAAAACCTATTAAATATGCAATCTAGTTTTAAATATCTCAACACGACTGATACAACAATGAAAACGGTTTGAGATTTGGATGCATGGTTTAAAAGATAAAACATTTTTAATTAGTGATTTCCGGGCTGGGCAGGCCCACATTGTTTGGAAGGAGTTCTTCTTAATTAGTGATTTCCGGGCTGGGCAGGCCCACATTGTTTTGATTTTTAAAAAGTAAAAATAATGCTGTGTGTGATGGAAATCGGACAGCAAACCTCTCTGTCCTCAAACTGCTGCACTAACCACCAGAGACAACGCACATTACGTTATTATACCTCGATTTTGTGTTTTTTTTCCTAACTTCCGTTTCGGTTTCCAGTTCAGTTTTTCTTTTCTTGTTCTTTTTCCTTTTTTCTTTGCTTTTCTTTTTATGTTTCCTATTCTTAAATGCATTAACTATTTTCAAAAAATCCATGAACTTTTCTCAAATCGATGAACCTCTTTCAAACTCGATGAACATTCCTTTAAAATCGATGAAAGGTTTTCAAATTTGATGAACTCTTTCCAAAATCGGTCAACTTTTTTCAAAACCGATAAACTTTTTTCCAAATTTCTTGCACTCTTTTCAAATTTGTTAAACTTTTCGAATTCAATGAATTGTTTTTCAATTTCATGTATTTTTTTAAAATTAACAAACTTTTTTTTCTAAAATCTATGATATTTTCTCAAACTCGATAAAATTTTATCAAATTCAAGAACCTTTTTCAAAATTGTTGAAAATTTTCAAAATCGAGGAAAAAATCAAAATATGATAAACTTTTTTCAAATTCATGAACTTCTATAAGATTTGTGAAACTTTTCTCAAAATGGATGAACTTTTCTCAAATTTTTGAACTTTTTAAATTTTGATTTTTTTCAAAAACCAGTGATCTTTTTTGTAATTCATGAACTATTTTCAAAAAGTTTTCAAATAATTCAAGATCATGCGCTATCAAGATCGTGAGGCAGAGAGAAAACCAACTCATACCTATTGGTACATACCCTAAGCACCGGGGGTGAACTACTCCCTCCTCATCCTGGAGGCTGCAAGGAAGATGAAGATGGCCTCCGGTGATGGCTTTCCCCCTCCAGCAGGGTACCGGAATGGAGATGAAGATAGATCGGTTC
This sequence comes from Triticum dicoccoides, assembly GCF_002162155.2. NCBI lineage: Eukaryota > Viridiplantae > Streptophyta > Magnoliopsida > Poales > Poaceae > Triticum > Triticum dicoccoides. The sequence continues at coordinate 39,587,887 of NC_041385.1, read as the reverse complement.
GGAAGAGAGGCTTGCGGTGGCAGAAAAACTCATCTAGGCTTACTTTCCGGGGTTTTCAAATATACAGGGTTTTCAGTGTCGGAGTCACGCCAGGAGGTGCCATATGGTTCCTACAAGACATCAAGGCGCGCCTCCCCCCAGGGCGAGCCGTATTGTCTTGTGGGCCCCTGTGGGTCTTCTGCTACTCCTTCGAAGCTTCCAAGATCTCTTTCCTTCCAGAAAAATTGTCAAAAAAATTCTGGAAAACAGCAACTCGCACTTGGTTAATATGTTGCCCATGAAAATGATATAGAAGTGCATCAAAACCATATAAAATTATTGCAAACATGGCATCAACACTTCATAAATTATATATACATTGGAGACATGTCAGCCACTAACTCCTTGATCAGTGTGTGGCGTGGATATCCATGTCACTAACCCACTAACAACCCTGCTAGTACCTACTACTTGGGCTAGGCCCAATTGCTTCATAGGCTCGCTCCTTTACTGCACCTTTAGCGTCCGGATATTTCTAGGTGCTCATATGCTACATGCTTAGGCCAGGCCCGAAGGTTTATCAAATTTTCAAAAAAATGAAATTAAGAAAGTTCATGATTTTAAAAACCATGAATTAAAAAAATGAAAAGAAAAAAGAAAAATAATAAAAATAAAAAACACAAGGAAAACTAGCCAAACAAAAAACCAAATGGAAAACCGATGCATTTTTGTAGCATTGCATTTCAAGCAAAAGAAAAAAGCAATCTACTACCCAAGAGGTTGGTTTCCCACTTGGTTATGCGTATGGTACTAAAATTGGGAGGTACGTAGTTTGAATCATGTCAAGTGATACGTTTCCAACGTATCTATAATTTTTTATTGTTCCATGCTATGATATTATATGTTTTGGATGTTTTATATGCATTAATATGTTATTTTAGATGACTTTTGGGACTAACCTATTAACCTAGAACCCAGTGCCAGTTCCTGTTTTTTCCTTGTTTTAGAGTTTCGCGGAAAAGGAATACCAAACGGAGTCCAAACGCAATGAGACTTTCGCGATGATTTTTCTTGGACCAGAAGACATCCAGAATATTTGGAGTGCACGTCAGGAAAGCCACGAGGCGGCTACAAGGTTGGGAGGCGCGCCCCCACCCTTGTGCGCCCCACGTGACTCCACCGACCTATTTCTTCTGCCTATATTTTCTCAGATATCTCAAAACCTTCCACGGGAGCCATGAAACCACTTTTCCACCGTCGCAACCTTGTGTACCCATGAGATCTCGTCTAGGGGCCTTTTCTGGCGTCCTGTCAGAGGGGCATTCGATCACGGAGGGCTTCTACATCAACACCATTGCCTCTCCGATGAAGCATGAGTAGTTTACCGCAGACCTACGGGTCCATAGCTAGTAGCTAGATGGCTTCTTATCTCTCTTTGATTCTCAATACAAAGTTCTCCTCGATGTTCTTGGAGATCTATTCGATGTAATACTATTTTGCGGTGTGTTTGCCGAGATTCGCTGAATTATGGATTTATGATCAGCTTATATATGAATATTATTTGAATCCCCTCTGAATTCTTATATGCATGATTTGATATCTTTGCAAGTCTCTTCGAACTATCGATTTGGTTTGTCCAACTAGATTGGTTTTTCTTGCAATGGGAGAAGTGCTTAGCTTTGGGTTCAATCTTGTGGTGCTCGATCCTAGTGACAGAAGGGGAACCGACACGTATTGTATTGTTGCCATCGGGGATAACAAGATGGGGTTTTCATCATATTACTTGAGTTTATCCCCCTACATCATGTCATCTTACTTAACGCGTTACTCTGTTCTTGTGAACTTAATACTCTAGATGCAGGCATGAGTAGCTCAATGTGTGGAGTAATAGTAGTACATGCAGGCAGGAGTCGATCGATCTATGAAGTAATAGTAGTAGATGCAGGCAGGAGTCAGTCGACTTATACAGACGTGATGCCTATATTCATGATCATTGCCTTATTTATCGTCATAACTTTGCGCTTTTCTATCAATTGCTCGGCAGTAATTTGTTCACCCACCATAATATTTTCTATCTTGAGAGAAGCCTCTAGTGAAACCTATGGCCCCGGGGTCTACTTTCCATCATATAAGTTTCCGACCTACAATTTTAGTTTCCTATTTACTTTCTTTGCAATTTTTTACTTTCCGTTCCATAAACCAAAAATACCAAAAATATTACTTTACAGTTTATCCATCTATATCAGATCTCACTTTGCAAATAACCGTGAAGGGATTGGCAACCCGTTTATCGCGTCGGGTGCAAGTTGGTGTTTGATTGTGCAGGTATTTGATGACTTGTGCGTTGTCTCCTACTGGATTGATACGTTGGTTCTCAAAACTGAGAGAAATACTTACTCTACTTTGCTGCATCACCCTTTCCTCATCAATGAAAAAACCAACGCAGGCTCAAGAGGTAGCATCAAGCGCTCATTTTTGGAGTTTAAAATAGAAAAGCTAGGCTAATGGGCTGACCTAGAGCGGAGGCGGGTGTGTGCTGATTTGCAGAATTAACTGTAACTGACACTTAAGGCGCCATATAGGGTTTGGGTTCGAGAAGTAACGAGTGTGCGCCCTTGCCTACGTACCGGGGCATACCCCCTAGAGTTCGGGGGCTCTGGCCAGCTGCCTGGCCCTACACCTCTCCAGGGCTGGGCCTGGTGATGCTACGCAAATTTTGGCGCAACATCTGGTCACACATCAGTCAGTGGTCAATGTTGTACAAAACCATGCACTTCTACGAATATCATGAGAAGGAAGAAACTGAGATTGGCAGTTGGCTTCAATCGATCTGATGAATGGCAATCAATGAACAATTAAAAATGCCAATCCAATCTTGTCAAACATAATAGGCCGAATATAATGGGTTGTAGTGCTTTGCACCCATTGGGCCTTGGTACATACACCACTCGGTCTATATATCCATTGGATTGGCCATACTCACTATGCTGGTATGTTATTGAACAACATAAATCATGCCTGAGCAATGTAGCCTTCACATCGACTATAGCGAACATATAACAATGGAGTAAAATGCACAAAACCACCACTTTCGTATCACAACTCGCGGAAAACCACCACTTTGCAAAGCGTGACAATTTTGCACCGAACCGAAGAATTGAAAGTGGCAAAAAATACTGATGGTATATGCTAAGTGTTTTGATGACATCACCAATTTGTCTGGCCCGTCCGTCTGGCTGGGTTGCCAGAAAAAAGTGCCAGGTAGGCATAAAAGCTATCATGTCTTCTTCTTCCTCCTCCCCTCTCTCTAAGGCATTTCATCAAACACCTCATGTGCACAGGAAAAGTCACGGGATATGCACCTCACTCCCCGTGCATGCACATCACTCCTCACGCTGCCATCGACGACCGGACTGTGAGCCGCCACCGCTTCCCTGGTGCCCTTCCACCCCTCTCGTTGCTCTGCTCTCGTGGAAGAATATGCGCTCGTCTCCACTGAGTAGCGGCGCGACTGTGGATGCCGACCACCATGCCATGCTCTGGGCCACGCGCGAAGCTAGGCTACTGCCATCGCCGTCGACGCATGGGCGCCTATGGACCGCTCTTCCGCAGCCCTGGCCCTTCCATGCGGACACCATGGCCTAATCCAATGTTGCCCCGAGGCTAATCCAGCGTCGCCCTGAGGACGACCACAACCTCCTCGTATTGAGCCCAATCTAGTGTCGCCCTCGACAAAATCTGCAGCCTAGGGGGGGGGGGCTCCTCCCTACTTTCCTTTGCTGTAGTGGCCGGTTGCCAGATCCATACAGTCGCACAGGGGCCGCGGCCGTGGGCTTCCCTATGTCTTTGCTCCAGGCTGATTCAAGGACGAGCAACTTCGTGCACCGCCACCCATCGCGCAGTACCACCACCGTGTGCCAGGCCGTCCGTGGTGGAGCATGCCACTGTTGCCGCCATGCTCACCGCATGTCGCCTTTTCCACGCAACCGGTCACCTCAATCGGCGACGGCCCCTTAACCCACCGCATCATCTCCCCCGATCCATCTGATCATCCTGCTAGCTCGCTCACCATGGTCGCCGAGTAGTTGTTGCCCCTGCAGCAAGGGAGGCGGGTGGTGGCGACACCCGGGATGACTGGGTGCAGAACTGTGCAGCGACAGCCGGCTCGCTTGTGCTTTGTTTCTCCGACGAGGGCTTCACAAAACGTGATTGATAAAATGCTATAAAGAGTGTAAGAAAGAGGAAGAAGAAGAGGACCGAGTCAATTTGCCCACATGACATTTTTTCTGCCAACTCAGCCTGACCTGAGGGCTCGGACGATTAGTGACGTCATCAAAATGCTTAACAAGTACAATCAATGTTTTTTGCCATTGTGAATTCTTCGATTCGGTGCAAAATGTCTCGTTTTGTAAAATGGTGATTTTCCGTGAGTTGTGACACGAAAGTGATGGTTCCGTGCATTTTACTCTACAACAATAATGCTCCCATCAACTTATGAATGGCAAGTCTGATCCACATCTTGTACAACGTCTGTGGTATAGCAGTGAAATTAAGTATTAGTACATGAAATTAACTCTCGTCATGATCAGCCTTATCACTTAATTTGTCAGCTTACATGATCGGTGGTATAGCAGAGAAAATAAGTAGAGAAAATCTTTTGTCCACTTAGCGAGATCAAATTGTATTTTCCTCTGTAGGGTGAAATCCAGCCGTGAATATCAGGTTAAAAAGATTACACAGTGATGATGGATGGACATATTACAACCACGTGTGAAATAGTACAAAGCCATCTATATATACTGCTCAGTGTTGGCTCAAGTAGATGCAAGCTGGACTAATGTAAGTAGACGCACATTTGAGAGAGAGAGAGGGGGGAGGGATAGAGAAATAAAGCATAACCAATACCTAAGGTGAGAATCCGGCTGTTGAGCTCATGATGAAGATTCAGCTCTGTATTTATGTTTTAGGGAGTTTTTCCCTAAAATAGCATTTGGAATTCTCAACAAAAATTATCTCACACACTACCATACATACACGTACCTTTGCATACCCGATCTCCGAATAAAAAAGAAACAAGTAACTGGTAGCTACTTGAGGCAAGGGAAACCGCGGATAGTACACTACTAGCAAAAGGCCTACTAATGGCGCACCTAATTTGGCCATTAATGGCGCATCAGTGGTGCGCCATTAGTGCCACGCCATTAGTATATTTTACTAATGGCACACCACTGGTGCGCCATTAGTATCTAGTATACGAATGGCGCACCACTGGATGCGCCATCAGTATATACAACAGTGCGCCATTAGTATGTCTTTCAGGGGCCATGTATACCCACGTGCTTTGGCATACTAATGGCGCACAACAGCAAGATGCGCCATTAGTAACTTCGGCATACTAATGACGCACTGTCTAATGATGCGCCATTAGTATCCTTTGGCATACTAATGGCGCACTGTGGTGTGATGCGCCATTAGTATGAATATTAGGTTTTTTTTATTTTTTATTTTCTGTTTTTTGCACAGGTTACAAAATGTATAATTGGACAAAATATAGACATCACACATCAACAACAGATTCATCGAATACAATAGAAGATTAGTCTCTGAATACAATTCATCATATTAGTCTCCGAATTGAAAAGACCGAACAAAGATAGAACATTATATTACAAGTCTCGAGACCGCGAGTAGCGAGTTTGTCTTCACATTACAAGTCGATATCGATCGTCTAAACTACCATCACATAGAAGAGAGCTGCGGTCATCACGATGAGCATCATCACGATGAAACTCGTCTTCATCCGGTTCCTCCAACGCTCCCTCCCCTCTCCCGCTAGATAGCGGGCGTATCTAGATTCGGCCTCGGCCCTAGTGGTGTACCCTTTGTAACTGTTACCGCTGAATCGGCGAACCTGTCTCCGACACTCCTCCCAGTCGTCGTAGACTCCGGAAACCTTATCCTTGTACACGACATACGTCGGCATCGCTATGCACTAGCCAAAGGAAACGTTAGTACCAATTCACAGACAATACATAAGCAATATATAAGTATGCAACAGAACGATCGGAAGAAAAAAGCAAGACATTAATAGCATCGATTACATCTAAGTTGAACGACTCTCGAAACCAAAGAGACATACTCCAAGTTCATTAAAGTTTAATTACAACATGAGCCAATCGATGTTTCAGAACTAGACACAGCATCACTGCTTTCGACTCGACTCAAGGGACCGGAGCGTGGATGAAGCCGCCGTCTATCGTGGGAGTCATGAAAGAACGAGCGTTGTCAGCCTGCATTTGTAGCATTGTGTCGATGTCACTGTTGGACGGTTGATTTCTGAGGTAGAACTGCCCCGGGGTACGAAGGAAATCTTGATGGATGATTTCCGCAAACTCCGACTGGATGTGAAAGAATTCTTGTCGGAGGTCCGCGTCCTGGATTGCCGACACGCTCTTTGCCCAATCTTTGAGTTTACTCGGTAGCAGAAGTTGATGATGGTCCCGTACGATCGCCCGCATGTGATGGATGGCGTAGTAGGCACCCTTCTGACCGCCAGGCGGCTGCTTGATGCAGCAGAACGTTGTATTGTGGGAGAACACGTGCTTGCCGTACTTACGAATAGGCCTGGTGAAGGTGCCTCCAGATTTGGCGTAGCCGGGGAGAACATCATCAAGAACCTTCTTGACATTTGTGTAGTCTACGTTCGACTGACGGTCCGGGTCGAAATACGTGGCCATGGAATATTTGGGGCTTAGGAGGATGAGCGTGCAATGTGTGTCACTGCAGAAAACACGGAATGTTAAAATAAAAACGATTAAAATCTAAGAATTCATATGTTACGGGCCGGTTGAGGGAAGGACTTACTCGGGAAAGTAAGGCACGAGGAAGTTATCCTTATCTTGGTTTGCCAGAATGACGCCTTCGAGGTAAGAACTCGTGACTTGCCGGTCCCCAGCGCTGCCCAAGATCTTGGCACGCATGTAGAAGGGGTCGACTATCACAATGTCTGGGGTCTTGTCGCGAATGATCCGCATCTCCATACTCAGCGAAAATAGCCGAACGAAGGTGTAGTGCAGCGGATGAAGGTTCATCATAGAGTGAATGTCATCAAACCGCAGGACGATCGTATGCCCGATGGAGTTATCCACAAAGCCCTTGCCCTCTGGCACCTTGGCCGCGAAAACCGGGTATGCCACATCCTTCTCTCAGAGACGCCGCTTCTCCAAAGAAAGAACACTGTCATGCAGACTCCGCATAGCACCGGTTGCAGCATTGAGCATATTTGTCGGTAGCATCGCCCTACCCGCCACATGCACCCTCCTCGAGATATCCTCAGGTGAAGGTGGCCCTTCCTGAGCACGGATCGTACTCGGTGCCGGCTGGCTCGCACCCTTGTTAGTCTTTCTTTTGCATGCCTTCTTCTTCTCCTGTAATGGGACCGAGTTCTGCTCACAGACCGCCTTCTTGAGTGTGTTTGGGCTGATAATATTTCGCACCTTGCCTATCTGAGGCTCGGTGAAGTCGGCAGCTGGAGGCGTCTCCTGAGAGCTGAACGACAGACGACGCCTGTTGCAACTTGGCTTCTCCGCGGTACCAGCTAGATCGCGCACATCTTTTGTTGGGTTGGGTTCTTGAGAAGGAGCCCCCATGAAGTCGCCATCGTACCCATGTTCGGCAAAGTACTGATCGACGTTGCCAAATGTATCGTCGTCGTAGTCGTTCTGATCCTGTGCCATATGCATGTTTGGATCCAGTGGCATAGGGATGTCCGGCACCGTTGCGGCGGTCTTGCCATGGGCCGACTTGGCGCCGGCACGACTGGCGGTGTTGTCTTTGGGGTGGTGTCCCCCGCCCCCAAACGAATCTGGCTCTTCGGCCAAAGCAGGGGCCAGCTCAGGCAGGCGCTGAGGGTCATCACGTCATCATCGTCGGCCTCGACGGGTCGAATCGGAGGTAACAACTCGTCGCAGCCTGGCAGCACCCGAACGAGTTGAACCCTAAACAAGTTAGGTGGCATCTGGGTACCGTGGAACAAGGGGTTGCCCGGTTGAACGATTTTGCCCTTGGCGACATCGACCAACTCGTTGTTCACGAAGTGCAGGAGAGTGCACGGAATGTCGGCGGCGCCCTGCGAAAACATGTAGGGCGTCAGGGATGCCCAGTCAAAAGCAAGGAGATGAAGTCCTCGGCCGAGAGAGGCTTAATTAGTTACCGTGATGATGGCATCGAGCTCGGCTAATGTCGAGGCACCGCCAACGGCGGGCGTGCAGTTGACGGAGGGGCCGCTTGCTGCAGAGGTGCCGGCCGGCGTACACCCGGGTGCATTAAGCTCCTGTGCCGGCGTCAGAGACACCAATGCCGCCTCCACCGGAGACACTAATGGCCCCGCCAACGCATTCTGCGAGTTGCTGGCCGTGAAGCTAGGAATCGGGGGCGGCCCCTGTTGGCCGCCCGCAATCCACGCACTCAACCCTGGATCAAGGTAGGCACAATGGCGGTGATCGTCGCTCCGAGTCGTTGTTCCACTTGCTCTTGGACAATCTCCGGAATCCGCGCCACCTGTGCCTTGAGTTCTTGAACCTCGCGCGCCTGGCTTTCCGAGCTGGTCTTTTTCTCCTTCCGCACACCACCGGTATAGTATGACCCCCATTTTGTCGACAAGCCTTTGCCGGCCACACGACCAGCTGACGTCGGCTTACTGAGCTTATCCTTGTTCTTCATTACATTCAATGCCCTATTTAGAGTGGTGTCCCAAGGGTTGCTCTTAGTCGACCCCGCGCTACTGCTTTCAGTCGCCTGCGGAAGGAATGTGAACCATTTAGAAATTTGGCTTCATTAATTAGAATGCAACCATATGGAGCTAATTATGCGGGGGTGTATTCCTTACCAGAACAAGCTCAAGCTTCCTGGTCTTCGGATCCGTGGTAAGCTCCTTTGTTTTCGGGTCCTTCTTGTATCGGGCCCTGACAAAGTTCCTGGTCTGCTTGTCACCGTATTTATCGAAGAGGGGCGGTAGGCCTTGCTCGGCACGGTCCGCCTCCTCCTTGTCCCATATAGGCTCCGCCACTCTGTAACCACCGGGACTGAGTGTGTGTTCCCCTATGTTCAGCTCCTGCATTTCTTTCCCCCACTGACTTGATTGGGAGTTTGCGGTGCTCGAGCAATTGATCTTGAAGTCGTTGTAGTCATCTTCGATGATCGAAGGATTTTTCTCCTTGATCTTCTCGTAACTCTCATCTTTCTCGATCATTCTCTTCACATTGCTTTTCCAAGTAGACAGGGCCTTGCTCATCTTCGTGAGGGCAGCATTGTTCACTTTATTCTCTTTGAGGCTTGTGTTTGCAAATTCAGTGGGGAACTTGTATCGTTCGTGCAGCTTCGTGAATAGGAGGTTGCGCAAATTCCCTCGGTCAGGATGCCTCAGGTTCTCGCTGTTGATCGAGACGGTGCTCCGGAGAATGCACCCGAGCTGAAGCGAGTACCCCTTGACTATTCGTTCGGGCGCCGTTGGATTCCCGTTGGAGTCCACTTCAGTAACTTCCTCCTTGAGGGTGAGGAGCACGATCGGGCACCGGTCCTTCCGTTGCCTCTTCGGTTGGCTGCCATCTGTGCGTGCACCGCCATCATCAGTGGTGGCATCCTCGGCCGCACCATCAGTGGTGGCATCAGTGGGGTCATCCTCGGCGGTACCATCAGTGGTCTCAGGATCGGTGGGGAAGGCGGTGTCCTCATACAACTGAGGTTGATCCTCCATCTCCTGGGACAGCTCCCAGAATGCCTTGCCGCCCGAACCCCCGGCCTCATCGTTGTTGGCCATGTTTCTCTCTAAATAGGAACAAAGTTTGGTCAAAAAGTTGGTTATTGTTTAGGGTTTGTCGACACCGAGGCATCCTAAAAGCTAAGCTTTTATCATTGAGAGTTTTTCGACGCCGAGGCACCCTAAAAGCCTAAGCTTTCATCATTAGTCACAAGTACCCCATATGTCCTATTTTTAGCAAAGTCATGCTAAAATTCACGGAAAATTTCAGCATGACCTTTGCTGAAAATAGGACATATGGAGTACCCGAATTTGCTGGAACGGAAGTTAATCAACATTCCAGCAAACTCAAGGGCCTCTCGGGTGGACAAGGCAAAAAAGGCCTCCATCACAACAAAGCAAATCATTGCATGGGCATACAGATGCTGAAGTAAGAACGCCAGAAGTAGCATTAAACCATTTCCACAGTAGTATGGTGATTTGAGATCATCTATTTATGTTCGCAAAGAGTAGTTTATGATCTAAGACTAAAAGGAAATGCACCAGCAGTACTAAATTGTCGGTCAGTCTCCAAAACTGATCCCAGCATTTTAAACAGTCCCTAGCAAGAACACAAATGTGGAAGCAAGTCAACGCAAAGCTATCTTTTCTTGTTTATCAGAAATGCACCCTAATTAGGCATTCACAAAATTAAGAGCAAAGTCTAGCTTGCAAACCACAAAATTAAGAGCGAATTAAGAGTAAATTTTTTTCAATTTTCATTGATGTTTCAAATTAGATCGGTGCACATGTGGCTGCAATTTCTATTGGTCATCCAAGATGGGTGTTCATAGTAAAGTACTATATAGTGGCACTAACATAACCAAGGATTGCTTTTAAAAAAACATAACCAAGAATGCAATACACACCAAAGAATATCATATACAAGAATTGCAGAAATTAAACAAGGTCAGACCCACACTATCTATTCTTTCTTCATGATAAAATCAGGAGCCCCATATAAACAGTCTAAACAGCACATGTGTGACCAACATCAACAAAGTCAGGTTGTCCTAAGAGGCTAAGATATTTGTATCAACTGGCATAGCTCCATGCAAATTACAGAATTAGTACATCAAAAACAAAAATAACCAGCATGTTGCCAACAGTCTAGACAGCACAGCATGACCAAACACCAACGAAGTCAAGTTGTCCAAAGAGGGTAAGATATTTGAATGTTCCATGCACACAAAACAACCAGCAAGTTCACAAGGGATGGTGAAGATGAGTAGACTAAACTTTTGGGGCAACTCCTGTTCAGGTGTCCAAACGACAGCAGATGTCTACTCTAGTTTTAGGGCACACAACCATTTACTCTTGATCAGGTGCTAAGTCAAGGCATAATGACAAACTCATATTTGATTATTACAACTACCGACAGTGAATATCACATCTCAAGGAGATGGATCAGAAATATTGTGCATACAACATTAGTATACACAAGCTGATAGGAAAACTTACAATGAAGATAGCATGCTGACAAATCAACTGTCTAGAACAGAGAAACAAAGATAACAATATCTACTCCTTTTAAGTGCTCACCAACAAAATAAGTAACTGGACTAGGGACAATCTCTACTATTGCATGCAGACACAGCTTAAGTACAAACTGACAACAAAATAAAGAGAGCAATCGCACACGTGACATTCATCTAACCTTGCCTCACGATATTACCCTAAACTTGATGTATCAGCTGGTGCTCTAGCAACTAAAAATAGAACTGACGAAGTAAAGATGCAGAAAAATGACTTCAAACTGGTTGGTGTCTCTTAAATCTAGTGTCATTCAGGAAAAGAAGCCTGATTTAGCAGCTAATTAATCCAATGGGCGAACTGTAGGGGCGTGAGCAGAAGCAGGAAAGGCCTAGGGTTTACCTTGCACGGCGGTGGTGTGGATCTGGTAGGCGGTGGAGGACGACGGGGCGGCGTCGAGGCGGCGGGGCAGCGGCGTCGGGGCGGCCGTCGAGGCGGCGGGGTAGCGGGGCGGCGGCGTCGGGAGAGGAGAGGGCGGCGTCGCGGCATCGGGGCGATGGGGTGGAGACGAGGATGACGAGGACGACGGGGCGGCGGGGCAGCGGCGTCGGGAGAGGAGAGGGCGGCGTCGCGGCGTCGGGGCGTCGGGGCGGAGACGAGGACGTCGGGGCGGCGTAGCGGCGTCGGGGCGGCGTCGAGGCGGCAGGGCAGCGACGTCGGGGAAGGGGATCGAGGGCAAGGGCGAGGGAGAGAGAGGGGATAGCTAGGTGGGCCGCCGGGGAGGAACTATGGATGGGGGCGGCACAATACTAATGGCGCACCACCCCTCGGTGCGCCATAAGTACATCCACACTAATGGCGCACCTCACCCTGGTGCGCCATTAGTATTTTTTTTTGATTTCTGCTCGAGCCAAGAGGTTATCTTCCACCTGACCTGATCCACACCAAGTTCCCTCTACTAGCTCGACTAGTCAGCAGCCAGTTCTCACACTAGGAGGTCCTGGGTTCGATTCCTAGGCTCCACAATTTTTTTATGCATTTAAAATGCTGTTTGATACTTATTTGTGTTTAAATATGTTCAAACTTGTTTAAATCATAACAGTAATATTTTTTTTGTAAGACAGTTATAATTTTTCAAAAAAATATCATCAAACAGTAATGCCGGTGGAGCGGGGGAGGGTGCGCGGGGTGCGGGGGGTCGGCGGCGGAGGTTGAGTAGGGGAGGGGTGCGGGGGGTCGGCGGCGGCGGTTGAGTAGGGGAATCGAGGGTGCGAGGGGTCGGCGGCGGCGGCCGGTGGACCGGGAGGTGCTCGGCGGCGAGGGGGACCGGATCTGGCGAGGTGGGATAGCGATCGAGATGGAGGGGGATCAAGATCGAGTGTCCATGAAATTTAAAAATATTCATGATAGTTCAAAAAGTGCCCATGAAATACAATCGAGAAATGAAGGCTACGATTTAAATACAATCGATCTTAGCTAGCTATCTGTTCACAATCTTCTTGCCCTTATTTTTCGCAAATGGAGTTCTTCTATGGAACGGACGTCCTTTAGGTAGGGTGGTCCTGCTTCTTCTTGTGGTGTATGCTGCTACTTCATCATCGTCGTCATGTTCGATCCTCCAGTCGCCGTACTTGTCGAAGTCTTGCTCATTGGCTACTCCATCCATTCCGATGATCTTCCTTTTGCCTCTCCTCACGACAACACGACTGGGCTTTGACGGGTCGGTAATGAAGAAGCATTGGTCCACTTGGGAAGCCAGTACCCATGGCTCATTTTTCGCGGTGACGTTTGCGCCCGCGGTCTTGGATTTGGCTTCGGGTATAACCATGCTGGTGAAATACCGGTCTTCTTTTAGGACGCTCTTCGCCCATCTGACACGGAACATCGGGACCTTCTCTCCAGCGTAGCTCAGCTCCTAGATCTCCTCGATCCTTCCGTAGTATATGTCCTTGTCGTTACCAGTGTAGGATTCCATCGTTACCCCGGAGTTCTGATAACCATCGCTCTTCATTTCCTTGGCCTCGGTGTAGAATGTGTAGCCATTGATATCGTACGCCTCATAGGTCATCAGGTTGTGCTCGGCGCCCTGTGACAAGGCGAATATGAGTTGTTCTTCTGCGGAAGAATCCTCATGTAAAGGGTATGACAGAAGCTTCTGCTTGAACCAACGCGTGAAACATGAGTTGTGCTCTTTGATTATATCTCCGTCCGTCCTCTGTTGGCCCCGGTCATTGTACGTCTTCTTAATAAAGGTTTTGTGCTCTACCACCCAAGGATCGACCACGTCTATGTGTTGTAGCGCGACTAGGTTTGCTCTTTCAAAGTCGGCGAGTAGACCCTCTAAGTCGACATGCATTTCGCGGCGACCCTCACGGTGACCCCATCCAGCGAGCCTGTCGAGGTGCCTGTTGACGGGCAGACCAACGGGGTTCTCGATGCCTAGATAATTCGTGCAGTAGGAGATGCACTCTTCGGTCAGAAAGCCCCTGGCTATACTTCCCTCTGGACGTGACATGTTGCGAACGTATCCTTTGATGACACCATTCATCCTTTCGAACGGCATCATGCTGTGCAGGAACGTCGGCCCGAGTTGGATGATATCTTCCACTATATGGACCAGCAGATGCACCGTAACGTCGAAGAATGCGGGCGGGAAGTACATCTCAAGCTCGCATAGTATCACCACGATCTCTTCCTGTAGCCTTCTGAGTTGCCTCACACCAATCGACTTCCGAGAGATGACGTCGAAAAAGTTGCATAGGCCAAATAGCGTTTCACGGACGTGCGCGTCCATGATCCCACGGATTGCAACTGGAAGTATCTGCGTCATCAGTACGTGACAGTCGTGAGACTTCATCCCACTGAACTTCTGCTTCGCTGGGTCTAGGTATCTGCTTATCTTCCCCGCGTAACCGTAAGGAAGTTTTACTCCTAGGAGGCAGGTGAAAAACTGCTCGATCTCCTCCTGACTTAGAGTGAAGCACGCGGGAGGGTAGTCATTTCCGGTCTTCTTGGCCTTTTTGCCTTTGCGACGACTTTCTGTGTCCTGCTTCGCCTCATCATCATCATCATCATCATCATCATCATCATCATCATCATCATCATTAGCGTGAAGCTCCTGCCTGATGCCCATTGATTTCAAGTCTGCGCTTGCTTTCGGCCCATCTTTGATCCTCTCTGGCATGTTGAGAAGGGTACCAAGCAGACTCTCGCACACGTTCTTCGTGATATGCATGACATCAAGGCTGTGAGGCACACGGTGGATCTTCCAGTACGGCAAGTCCCAGAAAACAGACCTCGTTTTCCATACCTTCAGCAGCGGCTCTGGCGCCTTTCGCTTCTTTCCCGGCTCTGGCGCCTTTTGCTTCTTTCCCGGCAGTGGGCAGTCTTTCCAATTTTTCAACAGCTTGTCTATTTCCTCGCCGCTCCTCGTACACGGGCGTTTTCGGGGTTCGGTTTCACCATCGAACAGATCCTTGCGTTTCCTCCACGGGTCATCGTCGCGAAGCCACCTTCGATATCCCATGAACACGGTTTACAAAGACCCGGGATCTCTATCTAGCTGGCGATATGTTGTGTCATCCATGCACCTTACGCATCCAGAAAATCCGTGGACTACCTGCCCCGCGAGATATCCGTAACCGAGATAGTCGTGCACCGTCGTGAGCAGTGCGGCTCTCATAGGGAAATATTCTTTCTCTGCGGCGTCCCACGTATTGGCTGGCGTTTTCCACATCGTGTCAAGCTCCTCTTTCAGCAGCCCCAGATACAGATTGATGTCGTTCCCTGGTTGTTTCGGCCCTTTAATTAGCATACTCATGTGAATGTACTTCCTCTTCATGCACAACTAGGGGGGAAGGTTGTACATCCACACAAACACAGGCCAGGTGCTATGTGTGCTTCTCTGGCTGCCAAACGGATTGACTCCATCGGTGCTCGCGCCCAGCACGATGTTCCTTGGATCGTTCCCAAATTCTGGGTATTCGAAGTTCAACGCTTGCCACTGGCTCGCATCCTTAGGGTGACTCAGCATCTTGTCTTTTTTATCTATCTCCGGATCATTTGCGTCATCTTCTCGCTTCTTCTCCTCCCTATCCGCGTGCCAACGCAGGAGCTTTGCTACCTTAGGGTCCGCGAAATACCGCTGCAGACGAGGAGTGATCGGAAAGTACCACACCACTTTTCGAGGAGCTTTCTTCCTCTTCTTGTATCGAGTGACGCCGCACACCGGACATATGGTAGACTCCGCGTGCTCGTCCCAATAAATGATGCAATTGTTCATGCACACATGGTATTTCACGTGCGGTAAATCCAGAGGACACACGATTTTCTTTGCCTCCTCCAAACTGGTCGGGCACTTGTTCCCCTTGGGAAGACGTTCGTGCCAGAATGACATGTTCTCGTCGAAGCATGCGTCGGTCATTTTGTGTTTTACCTTCATCTCCAGAGCCATGAGCGTTACTTTCAGGCGGGTATCCTTGGGCCTGCATCCTTCATACAATGGAGTAACCGCGTCTAACTCAAGTTGATCCATCTTGGCTTTCTCTCGGGCGGCAGATCTTGCGTTATCCGTCTGCTTGAGAAGCAGCTCTTGAATATGAGGGCCCTGCACCCAGCCCATCGATGGTCCAGCGTCGTCTGCTCCGCCGGCATCATCATCTTCATGATCATGCCCGCCGTCTGCTCCGGCATCTTCCTCATCATCATGTCCTGCATCTTCTACATGATGACTGTGTACAGCATCACCGTCGTGATCATCTCCTGGGGATTCTTCGTCTTCTCGCCCGCCCGAGCTGCGGTGGTTGTCTTGCTGCCCTTCCTCATTTCTTGCCCGGCCCCCATGGACGACTTCGTAGTCATCTTCATCACCTTGCCACCGATAGCCATCCATGAAACCACGCAAGCGCAGGTGGTCCCGCACCTGCCCGGAATCCGGGTCCGCAATAAGGCTCTTCAGCTTGCATCTTCGACATGGACATCTTATCTCCGTCTCGTTCTTTTGAAGCATCTCGGCCTTCGCGGACCTCAAAAACCTATTCACGATGCCTTCGGTCATCGTGCGGACCATGGTCGCCTGCGGGGTAGAGCAAAACGATATTTTAGAACCAAGAAAAAATTTGGCATGACTTTCCCTAAAAATAGGACCAAAAAGAATGCTTAATGCCAAAATTCTCGCCGAAACGGAAATGAATCAACATTCCGGTAAAATATTGACAACTATCGCATTTCAAATACCGGTACACCTCCAAACACAAACACATATGCAACACCACAAACATATGCAACACCACGAACATACATAGATCTAGCTAGGCCATAAAAAGTGCATGTGCACATGGTTGTAGGGAGAACAACATAAATATAGCTTCCCCCTTACTTACCTATCAAAACAAGGTAATTTAACCACTTAATTTGAATGAATATATGGTGGAAATGAGGTGAAAAAGAGGAGGCACCCGAGACAAGGAGGAGGCGGTGGAGAGAATGAAGTGGGGGGAAAGTGAGTGTGGGTAGGAGAGGCTATCCAAAATATCTTGTTGCTGCCCACTTACTAATGGCGCACCAACCATAAATGCGACATTAGTAATCCAGGTTACTAATGGCGCACCTTCTGGTGGTGCGCCATTAGTAGTTTTGCAAAAAAAAAACATACTAATGGCGCACTGCTGCAGAGTGTGCCATTACTAGTTTAAACTAGTAATGGCGCACGGTGAAAAAGTGCGCCATTAGTAGTTTTGCAAAAAAGGAATAAAAAATATAATAAAAAAAACAACATTAGTGGCGCACTTTCCGACAGGTGCGCCATTACTAGTTACAACTAGTAATGGCGCACTTCGTCTGGATGCGCCATTAGTATGTTTGGACAGGCGCACTAGTTCAAAAAAAATTGATACTAATGGCGTACCAGAAGGTGGTGCGCCATTAGTATATACTAATGGCGCACCGCCTGTCTGGTGCGTCGTTAGTGTCAATCCCATCTATAGCCCTTTTTCTAGTAGTGGTAGGCAGGGGCGAAACTACAACAAAAGTTACCCTGATGCACAATTTGAACATGGTGCAAAATTAGCAAGTGAAAATTCATTAAGCAAATATGTTTCATAACTACAGTAAAAAGAATGTTTCATAAGTTCTAACATAGATTGTTGTACATAATACTAGTACATATTCAAAAGATAATGATGAAAATGCTTACTATGGTAATGAACCAAATACTTTGAAAAGATCCTTCGCATTTTCAAATACTAAAATACATCCTCAAACACCAAGGTTTAATAACCTACAAGATAACAAGTAGATTTAAAATTTTCAACTGGAACGTGGTAGAATAGCCAAAATTAAGTACATCTTCCCAATCCATGCCTTGTTAGTTGAAAGGCCAAAAGAAAGTACCTCTTTCTGATTCATGTCTTTTGAAGCATCTTATGATAGTACTTTTCTTCTGAGAAGAAAGATGTACATAGTAATACATGTATCGAATTACACATGAGGCAATGTAAAATTGCCTGGCTAACTGAAATATACCCTAATTAGTTGTTAAAACCCTAGTCCTGCATTAATTTTTTGCCAAACCTATATCTTTTCAACATCGTTTCATCTATTTTCTAGTAGTCTCCCGGCTAAAATTATAAATTGTGATGATGATAAAATTGCGAACAAAAACTTTAAGAAAAATATGTAGAAGAAATTATCCAATGCATAGTGCGCTAACGCTCATCATCTATGCATGATGGTTCATGTCAGCGGTGTGCTGCTAGGGTCTGAATTGGCTTGCAACAGTGGTGTGGCGTGGTCTCTGTGGCCGATCACCTGGGGAACAGACGAAGGTGAATGGCGCGGAGGTTATGAGTTTTTTTATGTATATTTTTATTAACGAAAAATAGTTTTAATTCCCCCAATTAGTCACATCAAAAGCTATAAACATTGTAAGAGATGATGTGCCAAAGCAAAGCTCTAAAACTGACAAGAAGTACATGATGGTATCTTTGGTTTCTTGTGCCATGCCTGGCGGGTGATGTAGCTCATGTTGGTTTGACCTTTGCAGGAAAGGAGTTTAAGGTAGTGTATCTTGGATAATTCATGCACGCCCCAAAACATGCACTAAAATCCTTGGTACATGATTACTGGCATATCAAGCATTTTGGAGAAGGGGCCAACAATATAAAAATAATAGATATCACAAATATGACATACTAACATACTACAGAATTATGAATCAAGAATATACCAAGAGCGTAATATGGATAGATTAACAAAGTTCATACAAACATGCCACAATTAGGTATGAAATTTGCAAGATTTAGTACCGCCTTGCATAATGAATCTGAGTTCAGAGTTGAACAAAATCATGCACTTCTACGAATATCATGAGAAGGAAGAAACTGAGATTGGTGGTTGGCTTCAGTCGATCAGACGAATGGCAATCAATGAACGATAAGAAAAGGCCAATCCAATCTTGCCAAAGATAATAGGCTAGATACGATGGGTTGTAGTGCTTCGCACACATTAGCCTTAGGCCATACACCACCTGGCCTACCCATTGAATCGGCCCTACTCACCTAGTTGACTTGTTATTGAAGAAAATAAATGCATACCTAAGCAATTTCCAGATTCTCGAAAAAAAACCTAAGCAATTTCCATCACCCCAAGTTGCTTTATACTATGACAAACATACAAAAATGCCTAGATCAACTCATGAATGACATGTCCACATGTTGTACATAGTTGGTGGTAAAGGAGTGAAATTAACTCCCATCATGATCAACCTTGTCGTTAAATTTATCAGTTGCTTACATCGTCGGTGGTTTAGGAGAGTAAATAAGTAGAAAGGATCTTTTGTCCAGTTAACACGATCGAACAGCTTTCCCTTCGTAGAGTGCAAGCCAGCCATGAATGTCATGTTAATAACATTATACAGCGATGACGAATGCACATGTTACTTTCTTACTGAAGCCACTGATGATGCATTGCAACAAGCACCTGTGAAATAGTACAAAGTCATCTATATATACTGCTCAGTGTTGGCTCAAGTAGAAGCAAGTTGGACTAATGTAAGTGGACGCACATTTGATACACACACACAGAGAGAGAGAGGCGAGGGAATATGAGACCTCGGGAACAAGGAGGAGAGATGGAGGACAGTGCTTCCCGGTTCTCAGAAAAATGGTTGTGCGAGGGTCACTCGGTACTCTGGCTCAACTCTAAGGGAGGTAAACGGGAACTGGGATGCACTAATGATTCTTCAACCATTGACAAGAACTCCTCCAGCTTCTCGCTTCACCAACGGCATGCGCTGCTGTGGCGTCAAGGCCGTTCGCACAGCCCTGTGTCCACAGTGGGCATCCCCCGTGTCACCTTTCCGCAGTGGGCACCATTGAGTGGGCAAATGTGCTGGGAGCTGTAGGAATCTGTACCAATTGACAGTGCACCGGCGAGCTGTTATCAGCCTCCAAAATTCAGAACGGGATTATTGGTGGCTTTTGTTTATGCGACTCGGTGCTTCGCCGAGGGGAAAATATCTAGTGCTCCCAGCCTTGGGGTACTTCCAGTGCTTCAGGCCTCATTTGGTTTGGAGGATTTTGGTAGGAAAAACATAGGAACAAGGATTCCGAAGGAAAATTTCCTATATGTGCATTCGGTTTGTAGGAAATGCGTACAGGAATTTCGTAGGAATACTACTCATTTCCTGTGTTTTTTGAGGAAACTACACATCCACTTAAAGCTCATTTTGCGCGTAGGAACGAGGCAAGTCAATTCCTTAGGGTGGCAAGTGTCATCCTATCAAATTCCTATACTACTCTTAATTCCTACATTTTGATTTCCTTCAAACCAAAAGTACTTGTAATTGTTTCAAAAAATTCTGGAGAAAAATGAGAATGTTCACAAGGAATGTTACTACATCTCCGAAAAAATTTAGGTCCAAGATCGAAATGTACATTGAGAAACAAAAAAGAGAAATACAGATCTGAATAGTGTCATTTTGCTTTTGTCTCTTCTTTACACTATTCATGCTAGATTTCACATTTTTGTTTCTCAATGTGTGATTCGAGTTTATACCTGAAACTTTTAGGGCTTAAAATCACATTCATTGTGAACATTCGCAAAAAATTTCGGAAGTTTTTGAAACATTAAAAGAAATGTTTATTGGCATTGGAGTGCCGGGAGTACCCCAAGGCTGGGAGCACCGGATACTTTCCCCTCCGCCGAGGTCTAAGGGGAGACCAGTGAGGATGACCATTAAATGGCTCCAGTGTCGCTCTTGCGAAACTCAGTTCACTAAATTTCTTGTTCAGTCAGTCCAACATGTGGATAAAGTAATTGTGCTCCGGACTGTAGTTGCTTCTTAAATTCCATCTGTTAATTCAGCTCCTCAATCTTGTCCTAGCATTCCACTCTGATGGTCCAGAGCAAGGACAACACTGCTCCGGTATTCCACATGCAACGCGTGGTGCACAAACGGACTGACTGTCAGCAAGAGACCTCCGCCGCACCTCAATGGTGTCGACTGAGAGAAAGAGATGAAAAGACAGGGGAAAGAAGATGGAATAGGACTAGGCATTGGGTGCTACGTACACTCAACATCTATAGGCAATGTCGTAGGGTCAAAATACGCCAAGCCAGACCTGATTGGCGGGCCTGAGAGCAACTCCAGCCGTTGGCCCCTCAGGGGTGCCTAAAATCGCCGCCTAGGGGTGACCCGGCGCAAAAAGTGGGACTGGGGCGAGTTGGCCCCCAGCCGCCGCCCCCAGGGCCGGCCCCAGGTGTGGAAAAAAAATAGACAAATTTGGGCTGAAACACGCCAATTTTCGGTAAATTTGGGCTTTTACATTCGCAAATTTGGGCTAAAACATGCCATTGCATATAAAAACTAGTCAAAAAAAAAACTTGCTGAAGGCTGAGAAGTCGCCGTCGTCACCGCCGTCGTCGGCTGGTGGCGGCGGCGCGTCGTCATCGTCGTCGTCGCTGTCGTCGATGATGACAACGCCGCCTTCGTCGCGTCCTCGACGGCGCTCCCTCGCCATCTTCAGGGAGTCTTGGCGCACCCATTCAAGGGCCGCGTCGTCGTCCAGCTCGACCTTGCCGTGCTCCGCATTCACCGGCGCCAGCAGCCCCGGCTCCGTCTTCACCGGCGCGAGACCCGGCTCCGTCTTCGGCTTGACGAAGCGCGGGGGAGGAGCCGACGAGGAGGCACGCCGGCCGCCCTCACTGATGACGATGCCGGTGCTGCGTGTACGCAGGCCGAGCAGCGTCTCCGCCGCGGGCTCGGACTTGACACCGAGCAGCGATGGAGTGCCGGAGGATTGGGAGGAAGAACGCGACGAGGAAGAAGAGGAGGAGGAGTTGAACCTCCTTGGCGCCCATTGCCCGTCGTGTCGGCGGTGCGCCTGGGCGGCCGTCCTCGCCGGGGGTACGCCAACGGTGGATTGTTGCCGCCCTCTAGGTGCGTCAGCACGCTGTTGAGGGTGCGGCCGGGGACGCCCCACCAGAGGTGGCACCCCTCGCTGTTCTTGATGCCGTCGACCACCGGCGCCCCGTTGGTGGACGCCAGCCGCTGCTGCTGGCGGTGTTCAAAGTATGCCGCCCAAGCCGCGTTGTTGTCGGCGGCGTACCGGGAAAGGGAGCGCTCGATTTCGGTGAGAGAGGCGCGCGCGATCTCGACCTCCTCGGTGAAGTACGATGGCTTGTTGACGGCGTCGGGCAACGGGGGAATGGGCACTCCCCCATTGCTGAGCCTCCAGCCCGTCGGCCCGGCGCGCATGTCCGGCGGCGCCGGGATGTTCGCCTGGAACAGGAGCCAGGACTCCTGTTCGCGGACCGAACGGCGGCCGAAGCCGTTGGGCGCCGCCTCGTCTCCGGGGAAACGCTCGGCCATTGGGCAGAGGGAGTGACTGGGGAGAAGAGATCGGCGGGAGAGGGAGGAGAGCTGGGGTGGGGAGAAGAGCTCGGCGGCGGCGCTCGGGAGAGGTGGCACTCCAACGCGGCGAGCGAGACCATATATAGCAGCGCCGCATCCGTGTGTACGCGTCCGAGGGAGGGGAGGCGTCGGCGCGCGGCCCCGTGACGCGCCGCCCGCGAGGAATCAATGGCAAAGCTGACCGGCGGGAGCCTTGCCATTGATTCCCCGCGGGAAACCGAGGCGTCGGGAAGACGAGGCGGGCGGTGTCACTGACGCGGCTGCCCCACGGCGCTTTCGCGACAAAAACGATTCGCCCGGCGCCCCCGATCGCCCCCCAGCGCGCCGGGTTCTGGTTGGGTCCGCCGGCACCAATTTCGGCCCGAGCCAGCGAAAAATGGGCCCCTGAGGGCGCGACTGAGCCAATTTTTTGGCGCCGACGGCCGAAAAGTCGCCTGGTGGGCCTTGTTGGGGGCGCGGCTGGAGATGCTCTGATATGCCAGATTTACCATCATACGGCTTATTTGGATGTTGTTTGAATAACTAGCCCATAAGTTGCTGGTAATTATTTCTTGAAAAGCAGTTATAACTAATACTAAATTGAGAACTTTTTGCGTAATCCAATGAAACATTTCGGAAACACGAAATCGAGAACTTTTTGCATAATCCAATGAAATATTTGAGAAACACCAAAAATCATATTCATAGTGATAATATTCATCACCCAGGATGCAGAATAAATTATTCTTCATTCGAGGTAATCTTACGATCGCTTCATAATTAAATTACATTTGGAATTCAAATAGTTACATTCGTATCGATTCACTACATAACATTTGGCAAAAGAAAATAAAAATATAGGTCATAAGACAAGAAAATTTATAGTTTATGTATATTTTACACTATATTTTTACCTTTGTAATTTTACATAACATAAAATATTTTTACGGCTATTATATATTTTCTTACGGTCTCTACGTCAAAAATAAGACAAAACTTATGCGTAAAATTACGGTGTATTGATGGTAAAATAAAGGGGGTGAAGACTAACTATTCCTCACCCAAGGAGACAAATAGTCAATCCATATATATAATACTATTCATCACCCAGGGTGCAGAATAAGTTATTCTTCACCCGAGGTAATCTTACGATCACTTCATAGTTAAATTACATTTCAAATTCAAATATTTACACTCCTATTGATTCAGTATGCCAAATTTGGCAAAAAAAAATAAAAATATAGGTCATAAGACAAGAAAAGTTGCAGTTTACGTATATTTTACACTATGTTTTTACATTTGTAATTTTACGTAACATAAAATATTTTTAAGGTGATTATATGTTTTCTTACGGTTTTTTTTACGTTGGAAATAAGACAAAACTTGCGGAATGTAAAATTGCGATACATTGATGGTAAAACAGAGGAGGATGAAGAATAACTATTCCTCACCCAGGATGACGAATAGTGTGTCAGCCTGAGCGCACCATTAGGTTCTCGAAAAGTCAACAAGCTGTCTTAGTTGGTCTATATATTTAAAAAATCATATGCACCCCGTATATATAAGCTTCATCAGTACCAGTAACACAGATTTAGAGTATAAAACTGTAGTCGTTATAATTTGCAAAATATTGCTGCCTCCGCCGCGTCGCCCGCCGCCTGGACGACTGGGGCGGATCCCCAAGCCCAACTGTCGGGCCACCGCAGATCCAGTGCCTCCCTCCGTCGCTGCTAGACGAAGCCACTGGGCAAAGCCTGGTGGCCGACCGCGGTGGCAGAGGCTCCCTTCCCTCTCACGCGGGTTTGGGTGATGCGGGGCATCCATGGGCATGGGGGCACCTGTCTAGATCTGGGTCGCTAGCGGCGCGGCGTCTGTCTCCGGCGATGGCGCGTGGTGGGGGCATGGTGGTGGGCAGTGGCGGCGGTGCTGCAGGGTCGACGGCGAGGACTGGTGGTGCGGCTGTTGGCGGTGACGTGCGGGTTAGCTGATCCAGTCCGTACTTGTGGCTGGTCGGCGACTGCGCGGAAGGGCCAGTGAGGGGCGCCGGAGGCCTCTGCTAGCAATCCGGCACAGCTTCTGGATCAGATCTGGTTGTCCCGTCCCATCCATCACACCGATTGGGACACTGCGGGTGCCCGGCAGTCAAGTTCACACAGAGGTGTCTGATCTGGATCGGGACGCTTGTAGCCTTTGTCCACTGCATGGTGCGCTTCTCTGTACAAATCTAGGTCGCAAGACTTGCCGATCCTCGATGCATTTGGAGCTGGAGGTGAGGATACAGATCGGGAGAAATCCCTAGTGTGGTCTTTCGTCCACGGCGGGAGAAATCCGTAGTGTGGTCTTTCGTCCACGGCGGCGGCGACGCCCGAGGGCGCCGTTTTCTTCTCCATGGAGACGCTCGTCAGATCTACTTCTACTTCCACCACGACATTTCTCTCCCGGGTGAAAGCCCTAACAGAAGTGGGCGGCGACGGCGCCTTTGGTGTCATTTCCTTCTTGAAGGTGCCACCTTGGGAGCTGTGTGGATGGAGGACACCATTGGGAAGACGTTGGTGGCGATCAGAATTAGGAGGTGGGGTGGCGTCGTATCTATCGCGTCCATGACGACAAGTCTTAGCGTCATCGTGAGGCAGATTATCGGCGGCGGATGCGTCTTGATGGACCGAGCACAAGGCGGTGGATGTTGTCTGGCGTCATGGTGGCGTCGGTGGCAGAGAGGCATGGCAATGTCGATACGTTAGTTTCTGCTTTGAAGATGCATTGGTGGAAGATGGCGGTGATGACACATGAGAGTGCGGAGTGCGTCGGATCGGTTTGTGCCCCAAACGCAGTATGTTGCTTGGTCTAGGCCTCCGGCTGTAGATGTTAGGCATTTGTGCGATGTCTATTTGGTATTAGGCTCGGACTATCGGCACCCTTTCATCAAGTGGATAGGAGTAGCGACAACTGTTGTTAAGATTATGGCTTCAGACTATCTGATGCGCTAATTTGTAAGGTCTTTGTGAATAATTAATAAAATGGTTGCATGTATCGTCCAGACGCAGAAG
Organism: Triticum dicoccoides; assembly: GCF_002162155.2. Classification (NCBI taxonomy): domain Eukaryota; kingdom Viridiplantae; phylum Streptophyta; class Magnoliopsida; order Poales; family Poaceae; genus Triticum; species Triticum dicoccoides. The sequence continues at coordinate 39,562,701 of NC_041385.1, read as the reverse complement.
CCGGGGGTAATCCTCCTTAAAAAAAACAACCCGTGCAATCCTGTGAACATTCTTAATTTTCCTCGCCAAAACCAACAAAAAGCAATCGTCTGCCACTCACTGAGCATGTGCAGGTAATCGAAAGTGTCCTATGACATTCAATATGGATAATAGAACTATTGCAAGTGAATGGCACACCAACCTTCATTTGTTGGATAGTGATTTCACTTTCTGCTTTCTACTATATATAACACCAGCTTTACTTGCGCAAACAACAAACTCGACGACTCCACTACATCGAAAATGAAGTCTGCAGTGTGGAACAATTGGGCGCCGCCAAAGCACAAATTCTTTGCTTGGCTTATCATTCAAGACCGTGTTTGGACGGCGGACAGGCTTCAACGGAGAGGATGGCCAAATTGCGGCCTATGCCAGTTATGCAAGAGGGAGCCAGAGAGGGCGACACACATCATCTTCCACTGTCGATACACGGTACGCATTTGGACGGAGATCAAGACTTGGATGTGTTTGACCGGTTTGGACATCATCGACTGGAGTAGCTTCAACAGTGTCAACGATTGGTGGCACCACATGGTAGGCGTCAATGGCAATGTGAGAAAGGGCCTCGCAACTATCGTCATGTTGGTTTCATGGGAAATTTGGAACGAGCGGAATGCGAGAGTATTCAGGATGGTGTCCTCCATGCCAAATGTAATCACGTCTAGAATCAAGGCGGAGGTCAGACTTTGGGGGTTGGTAGGGGCCAAACGGCTGAGTTCTCTTATGCCGTGAGAGTAGGCTTATCGGTTTCGGGCCGTCTATGGGCGGTCGGTCATGTAATTCGAAACTCTTCTTAATTAATGAGATGAGGCAAATCTTTTGCCTCCGTTTCAAAAAAAAAAACTCCACCATCTCATTTGTCCATACTATACTCCGGCCACACAACTCTTCATTTCAAGTATATTTGTATAATAAATGTTTATTCCAGTCCACATAAGCAAGGAGAGAATGACTACAAAACTAAAACTGTATATGTCGACAATGTGTAAGAACAGGAGACACGGAAAGAAACGGCCACAACATGACTTACTGGGTGTACCACGATTCCGAGTGTCACGACCATCTTGTCTGCCACTTTGTGCCACCCAGAGTCATTGTTTGGACCGAATCCTTCTAGATGGCTATTGAATGTCGTACGATTCTGTGGTCCATTCGCACACATATTTCGTATGTCGATAATTTGCTACAACTTCAGTTCGGACAGACCGCTTTTACCATGTTGGCTCTCATTTCTTGCTACAACCAAAGCCAATAGTATGAACATACAATATCATATGGAGCAAGAAGACTTACAAATTTTTATTTGCATAAATGAAAACTTATAATGTGTATGACCCGTATAATGTGAAGATGATAACAACTCTTGTAAGTGAAGTAGTTGCCCGGAGAGGGAGGGACTATTACCGAAAAAGGCTTTCGTCCCGCTTTATATATAAAGCATAGACCAACAGTGCCCGATACAACCGCACTCACCCACCACAAACGCACACACACACACAAGGCAGGATACATAGACGCTGAGCGCAGCAACACACTCCCTAGCACTACAAGAGCCGCCGGGGGCTTCAGCCGTGAACACCACAAAGAAGTGAAGCCGCATATGACGAACCGTGGGCTCCAAGGTGGTGCCTTCAAGAAGGATACGACACCGGAGCGCCGCCACCACCCGATCCAAGGACCACAGTTTCCCCTAGAGCAACACGACGAGCAATGATAGCCGTGACGACGCCTTCAAGAAGGGAGCGATCTTCGCCGTCGCCAGTCCGTTCGAAGATAGAGTAGGTTTTCACCCCGGCCAATACTCACCGCCACCGAACGCCACACCCCGGCTACCACGCCGCCCACACGGCCATGGCAGCCGGGCAGCACCAAGGCACGAGCTCTGCCCATGAGTGCTCGCCACCACCACCAGGGCCGCCGCCCCGGAGACCAAGACCTTAACACCAAGTCCCCCGAGCCCCTCCGCTACCCCAACTGCAGAAACGAGTGGAAAGGATCCGCCTTTCGCACCCCTGGCCGGTCCCAGCGCCGAGACCAAATAGGCCGGCCACCAAGCCTCCATCGAGCCGTCCTGCTACACCGGGCGCGAGACGAGCGCAGTCCTGCCGCCGGGCACGAGACGGGCCGGCCCTGCTGCCGGGCGTGAGACGAGCGCAGTCCTGCTGCCGGGCGCGAGACGGACCGGCCCTGCTGCCGAGCGCGAGACCAGCTCGGTCCTATGGCACCGGGTGCGAGACGGTCGATGGACCGCAGCCGGGAGAAGGCCAGCTCTCCGGCGAGAGAAGCGGACAGACGCCGAGGAGAGGAGTCGACGACCGATACAGGCAGCCTACAGACGAGTAGATGCCAGAACAATCTGGCCGCCGCCGCAGTCAACCTGCCACCACCACATTACCTGTGCCACCACCACATCACCTGTGCCACCACGCCCTGGTCAGCACCATCCGACGCCCCGCCACCCCGCACCGGAGCAGCGCCGACACCGGTCGCTACACCACGACCTCCACGGGGTCGCCGGCCACCCCCGCCAACGATGGCCTGCACATCCACCGGATCTGGGCCGGGATGCCCAGATCCGCCGCCAGCACGACCGTGCCCACCAGATCCCACGGGCCGCACGTGGGCAGGGGGAGGAGGAGTCGCCGGCGGGCCACAAGGGCGTGGGGCGGAGCACCGGAGCAAGAGCCGGCCGGGACCCGACGCCGCGGGAAGGAGGGAGGCAGCCCGCGACGCCATCCATCCGCGCGCAGGAAGAGAACTTCGCCGCCGCCGCCTCGGCCACGCGGCCTTTGGCCGGCGGCGCCCTGGGCGGCGGCGAGGTAGGGGGAGATGGGGTGGAGGGACGGAGGGGGGATGCGAGGGTTGCCTCCTGACGGCGCTCGCGGGAGCGCCTCGGGAGGGAGAGGGGTCGGGTCGAGGGAGGGACTATTAGATTACCAATTATACGAATGATTTATTTATTTGGGTATGGTTCATCCTATTTGTATATCCTCCATCTAGATGTAAAGAATGGCAGATCGACAAAAAAATTCTTTGTAAGAGAAAATCTGTACGGTATATTTAATCTCAAAACATTTTAGGATTTTCAAAACATTTTGTATCGTTTCCAAACAAAATGAAATATTCATCTATATTATCGTCCTTGTTCAGTATCTAGACCAAGCAATCCGAACTTCTGAAGAGTGCTCACGTCCTTGCCAAGCAAGATCCAACTGGGGGTGTTTGGTTTGTAACCTAAGGTTGCAACACGTAACTTTAGGACCTGTTCGGAATTTCTCTATGAGCCAGCGCTAGCCAGCTTCTTGAGGGAACCAGGAGTGTTCGGCCATGTCTCTACGAGCTTGTTGTGGTGGGGCCACCAGGCTGGGCCATTCCCAAAGAGAAAAATCATGCACAGTTCAAAGAAAATCATGAGAAGGAAGAATCTGAAATTGGCGACTGCCTTCAATCGATCTGATGAAAGGCAACTAATGAACAAGAAGAAAGGCCAATCGGATCTTGTCAGAGATAATAGACCGGATATGATGGGATGTACTCCCTCCGTCCCATAATGTAAGACGTTTTTCCACATTAGTGTAGTGTCAAAAAATGTCTTACATTATAGAACGGAGGGAGTAGTAGTTTGCAGACATGGCCTTGGTCCATACACCACCAATGCTCCCATCAACTCATGACTGGCATGTTCACAAGTCGTATATCGTCGGTGGTTTAGGAATGAAATTAAGTAGTACGTGAAATTACTCTCATCATGATCAGCCTAGTCACTTAATTTGTCAGTTGCTTACATCATCGGTGGTATATGAGTGAAAATAAGTAGAGAGAATCTTTTGCCCAGTTAACGAGATCAGATTGTTTTTTCCTCTGCAGAGTGCAACCCAGCCATGAATATGAAGTTAAAAAGATTATACAGTGATGATGGATGCACATGTTACTTTCTTACCGAAACCACTCATGGTGAATTGCAACCAGCCATGAATAGTACAAAGCCATCTATATATACTGCTCAGTGTTGGGTCAAGTAGAAGCCAGTTGGACTAATGTAAGTCGACGCACATTTGCCCCGCGCGCGCGCACACACACATACACAGAGAGAGAGAGAGAGAGAGGCGAGGGAATATGAGACCTCGGGAACAAGGAGGATAGATGGAGGACAGTGCTTCCCGGTTATCAGAGAATTCATTGTGCAAGGATCGTTCAGTACTCAGGCTCGATTCTATGGGAGGTAAACTGCCATGTGGATGCACTAATAAATCTTCAATAGTTGACAAGAACACCTTGAGCGCCTCGAATCACCATTGGCACGCATTCCTGCGGTGATAAGCCTATTCGCGCAGCCCGTGTCCACAATGGGCATCTCCCGTGTCACCTGTCCGCAATGGGCACCATTCAGCGGGCAACTCTTCCGGGAGCTGTAGGGGCCGGTGCCAATTGACAGAGCGTCCTTGAGCTGTTACCAGCCTCCAAAATTCAGAACAGGGTGATTGGTGGTTTTTGTTCATGTGGATCAGCTCAGTCAAGGTCGAAGGGGATACAAGGGAGGATGACGATTGCATGCCTGCTCTTACCAAACTCAGTTTACCAAAAATTCTTGTTCAGTCAGTCGAGCATGTGGATGAAGTACTTGTGCTCCGTTTGCTCCTCTTGTCCTGGCAGTCCAGTGTGATGGTCCAGAGCAAGGACAACACTGCTCCAGCATTCCACGTGTAAAGGCGTGCTGCACAAACGAAAAAAGGTCCAAAACAAATCTTGAACTTGTATACGGAAACTAAATCAAACCTTGAACTTCTAATCCTTGGAATCAGCAGACCAAACTCTCTGATCCAGTCTATTTTAAACCTTGAGGGCGTTTCCCAACACGGATTGTCGACGTGGTAGGTCGAACCTAAGATTGTTGTCTGCGGCTGATGGAGGGGGCCAAGTTCTTGTTTATAAAATTTTGTTCAAAATTCCAAAAAAAGTACTGCTGTGTTTGCAAACTGTGGTCATGAATTCAAAAAAAAGGTTCTTGTTGTTTCAAAATTCTTTGCTTTTTGGAAAAAAAATCGTAAACCGCAAAAAATCTATGTGTTTATAAAATTTATCAATTTTTTAAAAAATGTTCATCTTTTCAATTTTGTCCATAAATTCAATAAACGTCAGGAACATTTCAAAATGTCCGCACATTTCGAAAGTGTTCAAAAGTTAAAGAAATTTCAAGTTTTCTATTTTCGGTCACAAATTAGAAAAAATTTCATGATTTCCAAAATATTAGAATTTTCAATTTTTATTTGCATTTTTAAAAACTATTTGCTATTTCTACAATTGTTCACATATGTCAAAAAATGTTTACATGCTTCAAAAAATGTTTTGGAATTTCAAAAGTTGTGTCACATTTTTCAATAAATGTTTTTTATATTTTGAACATTATTTGTGTTGAAAAAGTATTTCACATTTACAAAAATTCATATTATTTCAAGAAATGTTTCGATTTTTAATTTTTTTTCTTCATATATGAACGTCATGTGTATTCCTAGATACGGCGCGGTATCTATCATTGCTAGCAATCATGGCGAGTGGCTAGCTGCGTGTGCCTTGAGTTCTAGGTCCCAAGTTTGCTCGCAAGCTCATTGGTTTCCCGGTATTAATTTTTTAGTTGTTCGTTATGGAAGACAAGTGGCTTCGTGTAGTTTAAAAAATGCTTATTGTTTTTAAGTGGACATGTTTCAAAAAAGAAAATTGATTAATACCTTCAAAAAAATAAAAATAAACATGAAGAAAACCAACAAAAGAAAGAAGAGAAAACGAAGAGTATAACAAAGAAAAAACCAAAGAAAACCAGTGACAAAACAAATTGTAACGAAGTAAGAATACTGAAAAAACAGGTGAAAAAACAAAGAATAACTAGAGTAGAGCGAGCGAACCAGAACTACGCATGAGCGACGCGAGCGACTGCGCTAATGGGCCAGCTTGAGTCGTCCTAATGTCCAACCAACGAGTCAACAATCCTAGGATTTGACTTGCCACGTCTCGGAATACCAGCTATATGCTCTCAAGGTTCGAAATAGACCGGGTAAGAGAGTTGGGTGTGCTGATTTCAGGATTAGGAGTTCATGATTCGATTTAGCTTTCGTCACTCGTTATAGAAGACATGTGGCTTCTTGTAGTTTCAAAAAATGTTTATTGTTATTTACTGGGCAGAGGGAAAAAAAGAAAACCAATTAAAACTGGGAAAGAAACAAAAAGAACAAAAAAAATGAATACTAAGAAAACCAAAGAGCGCAACAAAAAAAACCAATGAAAAAACAAAGTGTAACAAAGAAACAAAACAAAGAAAAGCAGTGAAAAAACAAAGAAAAACAAGAATAAAGCAAGTGAACCTACAACTATGTACGGGCGACTGCACTAATGGGTTGGCCCGATTCGTCCTAATGTCCTGCCAGCCAGTCAACGATCATAGTATTTGACTTGGCATGTCAGCGAATACTAGCAAAAGGCTCTCAAGGTTCAAAATAGATCGGTTCAAAGAGTTTGGTGGGGGAGTAGGAATTTAGGGTTCGATTTAGCTTTCGTTTATAAGTTCAAGTTTATTTAGACTTTTTCCTGAAGAAACAGACTGTCGGTGAGAGACCTCCACCGCACGATCGATGGTGTCACCTGAGAGAAAGACACTGGAAATAAGAAGTAGGACTAACCATTGGGTCCCACATACGCCAAGTCAAACCAGATTTGTGGGCCTGATATGTCAGATTTACCATCAAACGACTTATTTGGATGTTGTTTGAATAACTAGCGCATATGTTGTCAGCATGTTTTGTAAAAGGTATTATAAGTTCTTCTAAGTCTAGATTTTTTTTTTGCGTAATCCACTCAAATATTTAGGAAACACAGAAAAGCAATATTCTTATATTTTTGCATGACTTGTGTGTGCCTGAGCACACCATTAGGTCCTCGAATAGTCAACAAGCTATCTTAGTTGGTCATATATATTCAAAAAAATCATATGCACCATCGTATATATAAGCGTTATCAGTACCACTAACACAGATTTAGGGTATAAAGCTATAATCATTAAAATTTGCAATAAACAACTTGTACAATACTATGAACATTCTTAAATTTCCTCATCAAAACCAGCAAACAAGCAGTCGTCTCCCACCCAATGAGCCTGTGCTGGTAATCAAACGTGTCCTATGCCATTCAAAATCGATAATAAAATAGTTGCAAGTAAATGGCACACCAACCAACATTTGTATATGGACGGCGATTTCTCTTTCTGCTTTCTACCATATATAACAACACTTTCACCTGTGCAAACAACAAACTCCACCATCTCATTTGTATTAAGAAATAGTATAGTTGAGTGACCTACGCGCCTCGACAGTGCTTTGCCGTCACTGGCCGTCCTTTCCCGTTGAACGCAAGCAGTCTGAACTTCTTCGTTTGTTTCTTGGGCCACTGCTCTGGAGAACTACTACCTAGGCTTGCTGAGATTGATTGGGCCAGGATTGTACATCAGGCTAGAGCACTCTCTTCAAATAACGAACTGTAAAATGCCAGCAGGTATATCATAACCAGGTAACAAACAGTAGTATTCCACCCAATGAACCTCTTGCAAGCAAACGTTTTCCAGATTAATCAGTGTGAACAATAAAAGTGATGCACATGGATATTGCAAAAAATAAAATGAATCAAACCCCTCCCCCATGGAATTTATTAAGGTGGAAACAACAGTGAGAAACTAGAAGTTACTAATGATAAGAGTTGAACCCTAGCCGTCAAGGACACGTCACCATGTCTGTACCAGCGAGCTACAACCCAATTCTGCAAATGTAAACTCTAGAAACCTTTACTTGAATAATGTAGATAGAGCTTTCACCCCCTCCTACTTATCCCTTCACCTGAGGAAGCAAATCGAATCCATATATTTATCCATATTTTACACTTCGATAGCATACTTTTTATTTTGCATGTATGTATGCCAATGTAGATAGCAAATTTACATAAAAACAGAGATAATGACCAGAAAACAAGAAGATATGACGTGTGCAATGCATATCTACCATACAAATGATTATTCCAATTGATGTGTGTGGTATAAATGGTTAACACACACATTTCATAGGACATGTAATGTTTGCAATGACTAGGTCATTGCAAATGATTTTCATGTGGGTCATAATTACGTCATCGAGCACACAAAATTGAATCGAATGAATTGTCCAACTAATTACAGATGATTGACCAGTTGGAAAACATGTGGGCGGTTTTATCATCGCATACTTTTTGTCTTTGGTGAGCATGGACCCTCCCCCCCATCGCCAACCCACTCGACCACACAGCTCTGGAAATTGCACACAATTGGGGTTCCATACCGTTTGAATAACCACCTTTCTGTACTAGTGATTACACAAGACATATTTAATCGGTGATATATATTAACACACTCTCATTGTATATCCTATGAACTGTCTATATGTCATCAATAGTATCAAATATATCTAGAGTAAAGGAATACGGCCACGGGAATTTGAATAAACATGTTATTAGATTTTATAATAGGCTTAATTTTTTCTTATCAAAGCAAGGAACAAGTGGATCGTTTGCCACCAAGGACTCATTTATCCATATTTTACACTTTGGTACAAATATCTTTATTTTGTATGTGTGTCAATGTAGCTGGCAAATGCACATCAACATGGGAGAGCAATGACCAGAATCCCAAATACACGCCGACAACACACAAGAATAGGAGACATGGGGGTGGGGGGGGGGGGCAAGTATGTGATTCCTTATAGTGCCAACCCCGATGAGGTAGTCACAATTATCTTGTCAGCTCTTTGCGCTACCCATGTGTTATTTCGAACAACTTCATGTGTGTCTTGTATGTTTTAACGGTAACCACAATGCATGCCAAATAGTTTGGTGAAGTGCAAAATTTAGGTTTGTCAATGACGGTACGACAGAGTGAGGTCGATGCCTAATCCTGAATATTAGGAACCCGAGTAGCTACTTGCTCGAACGTAAAGTTGGTTTTGACAATTTTTTGCAAGGTCTCAAATTTCCATATTGCACGGGCTCACCGATTGCGCATGTTCAAAAGTTGCGGGTCGACTCCAATGTAGAGTGTGTATTCTAAATATATATGATCATATTGCTCATCTATGATTTGTGCTACAACCAAAAGAGGTTAACATGTTAAATGCTATGGAGCTAAGAGAGGATTATCCTTTTTTTATTTGCTTATATGAAACCACAGTAATTGAGTGGAAGGTCATCTAAATGTGAATTCCAAACTAGCGGTTTGTAACGTAAGTAACAGCTAGGAACATAGAGGAACCATTAGATATTACGAACAATTTATGAATGTATGTATGTTTCATCTGGTGTGTATACCTTCCATCTAAAATATGCAGCCCAAAAGGTGAAGACAATCTTTTTATTTTCAAAATAACTTTACATGGGCCTATCGGTGCGTTACATCCATGTGCTTTAGGAGATAAATGATAAGCTTTGAATATGTGTGCACCAGTGCAGAACCGGGCAATAGCACCGGTTCGTA
>NC_041385.1:39533785-39552566 GCF_002162155.2 Triticum dicoccoides | reverse complement strand
TAGTAGAACCAATCATGCATATATATATCATCAATGTCTCACAAACCATCATATTAATTAATTCACACATACACACATGTATAGCTATATACAATTTCTCCTACATATGCATGTTGCCTTCGGAGCCAGTGGCATTATAGCCTAATTGGTGCCTTCGGAGCACGATGACAATTGGAAGTTGTTTTCATTGGGGCGGTAGCGGGTAATAGTATTCTCCCTTCGGATTTATGACCTGGTCGAGCAAAAATCCCGCTATTTCCTCTTGAAGTGCTTCTACGCGCTCCGTTTCTAGGAGCTTCGCCCGCACCTCTCTGAACTGTTAAGAAGGAGATCAGTATGCATGTGTATTAGTTGTGTGACTAGATATCGATAATGGTGTAAAAATTGTGAATAGTGTTTTGACAAGCGTACCCATTCCTGTCTTTGAGATCTGCTCCTTTCGGACGCCATCATGCGAATGTTCTCGCAAACGCAGAATGCACACAGATCAGTCCCCTGCGCCTGCTTCAGGGCCTTTACGAGAATGGAATTTGATTAGATAATAATTAATCAAGCATGATAATTAAAAAGATGGCAGCTAGCTAGCTAGCTAGTACTACTTAATTACTTACCTTGAGTCTTCCCCATTTAAGCTTTTCTTTCCATTCGCCGTCCGTAACCCTGATGAACCTTGCCCAAGCCCTGCCCGCCGAAAAAGAAAATGAATAAAGGGGTTATTAAATGGTTCATATCATGAAATGACGAACTAAATAGGCCGAGATATATAGTTAATAATGATTGAAATTACCTGTTGACTATCCCAAACAAGATGTTGTAGTCAGTTTTTTCTTTGAGTAGTGAGTCCAGTATTTCAACTGTTCCGGCGTCAACTTTAATGATACACAAGATCCAGTGATATCTGCATGCACACACGTTTGCATGTCTTAATTAAACGGGCATATGTAAGCAAAAACATGTGGCTAGTTAGTAGGCAAAAATAGAGAATTTGTAGTACAAGATAGTGTGACTCACTGGAAGTTGTAAGGAAGTAGTATATCTTCATTGTATTTGGGGCGCTTCAAGAACTCTAGCATGCTGTCCTCTACGGCCTTTTGATGACGTTTATCTATTTTCCATGTGTATTCATTAACGGTGTTTGGGTCAATGAACCCAATGCCATAGCGTCCACCTTTTCTCATTTCATACATCTTCATCCTGCATATAATACCACAGAAAAGAATATAGTGAGGATAATTACAGGTAATGATAAGGATCACTACAGCTAGCTTGAGACTTAAATTACAGAAAGAAATCACTTACAGACAATAGCAACTAACGATAGATTTGTCGAGTGCGTCTTGATTCAAAAGAAACATAAAACAATTTAGTATTCAAATTACATCGTCTCGAATAATAGATATAATCTCGAATACTTCGTCTAGAATAATAGATATAATCTCGAATACATCGTCTCGAATAATATATAATATTGAATAGTACATCACTGGCTAGCTAATTAAAGATCAAATACTACAGAAGAATCTAGGACACTCGCGGTTCCTGCGGCGCGGGCGGTGGACACCCAAAGAGAAGGAACCCTCACAGGATCATAGCTGAAGTGAGATCCCCGAAGATACTGCCAGGTATTGGAGAACCTGCCGCCCTCTAACGCAACCATGTAGCGATGGACGTGCTCGTCCTCCTCCCTGACACGGCGACGTACCACCTCCGGCGGGGCTGGGTCCCTCCGCACCGAAACTGGCCCACGCGAACGCCACCAAACGAGATCAGGGTTGACGACGGGACCCGGGGCCGGGTTCCTCATCAAGCGGCGCGCCCCTCCAGGCAGCACCTCCTAGTGCCAGCCCAGCGGAGCCCAGTCCCGGACATGGGTCGGCTGGACGTCGTCGCGGACGGGTCGACGGCGAGGATGCGGGCCGGGCATTGTCGAGAACAAATACTAGCTATATGCCCGCAAAAAGGAACAATTTTTTAATGATTGGATTTTGATAACTAAAATTTCTAACATTTCTATATAACGCTAATTATGCTAATCTAAATAATCTAAATAACACTAAAATTTCTAACATTTCTAACATTTCTATATAACACTAATTTCTAACATTTCTATATAACACTAATTTCTAACTGATTAAACACTAATTATATCCATCTAACATGCATTCATACATATATAATAGTGAAAAAATAATAATCTAAATAATCTAAACTAATTAAACATACAAAATACGTGTGTGTGTACTAATTAAACACTAATTATCTAAACTAATTAAACATACAAAATAATAATCTAAATAATATAAACTAATTAAAGACTAATTATCTAAATTAATTAAACATGCTTGTGTGTGTGTGTGTACGGGCTCGGGGAGGGCTCACAGCGGGCGACGGCGACGGCGAGGCGACGGCGAGGCGAGGCGACGGCGAGGCGACGAGGACGGCGAGGCGACGGCGAGGCGATGAGGACGGCGAGGCGACGGCGGGGACGGGGACGGCGCGACGGGGACGGGCCCGGGGCGGCGACGGAGACGAGGGCGGCGACGGGGACGAGGGCGGCGACGGGGACGGGGGCGGCGACGGAGACGAGCGGCGACGGAGACGATCGAGGGCGGCGGCGACGACGACGGAGACGGAAACAGAGGAACGAACAGAGAGGGAAACTGAAATTTTCGTAGCCGTTGTATATATAGAAGGCACCTTTAGTACCGGTTGGAACCACCAACCGATACTAAAGGCCTGTTTTGGCCAGGCAAAGCGGCGGGAAGCGACCCCCCTGCCACGACCCGGTACTAAAGGGGGTGCGCTGGAGCAGGTGCGGTGCGGCAAGTTTAGTCCCACCTCGCTAGCCGAGGGGCGACCGCACTGGTTTATAAACCCCCGTGCGGTCACTCTCTCGAGCTCCTCTCCAAAGTAGGCTTACTGGGCCTACGTGTTCTTTGCAGCCCTGTGGGCCCACTTGGCCTTTGCGGGCCTGCATCCTGATCCAACGACAGGTTGGGTTTCTAGTCGTACGCAGGCCGCTCTGGCCTAGTAGGCGGGCTTATTTTTATTTTATTTTTTTGCTTTATTTATTTTTGTGTTGTTTTTTTAATGTATTTAGAGTTTCTTTGTGAATATTTTTGTTTTAGGTACAAAAAATTACAAACTTTCTGTTAGTGCCCGTAGTTTTCAAATTTGAATAGTTTAAATTTTTAATTATTTGAAATTAGTGTGAATCACTAGTTTGTGAATAACTTAACTTTAAAAATCAGTAAAGGCATGAAAGAATTTGTTTGCACATAAATTTTTTTCGCGTTTCAAATGCCAAAACACATAACTACCCTAACTATTACAGAGATTCCCTTCTCGGTGCGAAACACAGAAGAAAGTGATGATAGCTAGTGAAGCCGATCACATCCCAGATCTTTGGGTGTGAAACTTTTTCTTCGCCTGTGTCCCTTTGCGCCGTAACCATGGAAAATCTTCATCATTTAACATGATGCTCGGGTCAATTTTCACTGTGAATGGAGCAATTTCATTAAACTTTTCATAATCTTCTGACTTGTCTGTCTTGTCATCCACTCCCACGATGTTTCTCTTCCCAGAAAGAACTATGTGCCGCTTTGGCTCATCGTACGATGCATTCGCTTCCTTATCTTTTCTTTTTCTTGGCTTGGTAGACATGTCCTTCACATAGAAAACCTGTGCCACATCATTGGCTAGGACGAATGGTTCGTCTGCATATGCAAGATTGTTGAGATCCACTGTTGTCATTTCGTACTGCGGGTCTTCCGTTACCCCGCCTCGTGTCATATTGACCCATTTGCACCGAAACAAAGGGACCTTTAAACCACGTCGATAGTCAAGTTCCCATATGTCCTGTATATAACCATAATATGTTTCCTTTCCCGTCTTGGTTTCTGCATCAAAGCGGACACCACTGAGCAGGCATTCAAAAAAGATTTCCTTCTCTTCTTTGGTAAGAGCGTAGCTTGCATGACCCTGATGTATGCCGTCTTCTCCGTGCATACGTTGCTGGTCCTCCCGTGCCTCAGGTGTATCTTTTGTCTTCCCATACACGCCCAAGAAGCCAAGCAGGGTCACGCAAAGATTCTTCGTCACGTGCATCACGTCGATTGCGGAGCGGACCTCTAGGTCTTTCAATATGGCAGGTCCCAAAATATAAATTTCTTCTTCCACATGGGTGCGCGTCCGTCAGCGTCCTTTGGAACAGATTGTCCGCCAGGACCCTTTCCAAATATCACCTTCAAATTCTTGACCATATCATGTACATGAGCACCAGTACGGTGGCGAGGCTTCGTCTGGTGATCCGCCTCACCTTTGAAATGCTTGCCTTTTTTTCTTACGGGATGCCTGCTCGGAAGAAATCGACGATGTTCCAGGTACACATTCTTCTTACAACTATTCAAATATATACTGTCGGTATCATCCAAACAATGCATGCATCCCTGGTATCCCTTGTTTGTCTGTCCTGAAAGGTTACTGAGAGCAGGCCAATCATTGATGGTCACGAACAGCAATGCCTTTAGGTCAAATTCTTCTTGTTTGTGCTCATCCCATGCACGTAGACCTGTTCCATTCCACAGTTGTAAGAGTTCTTCAACTAATGGCCTTAGATACACATCAATGTCGTTGCCGGGTTGTTTAGGGCCTTGGATGAGCACTGGCATCATAATGAACTTCCGCTTCATGCACAACCAAAAAGGAAGATTATACAATCATAGAGTCATAGGCCAGGTGCTATGGTTGCTGCTCTGCTCCCCAAAAGGATTAATGCCATCTGCGCTTAGACCAAACCATACGCTCCTTGCGTCATCTACAAACTCCTTCCCGTACTTTCTTTCGATTTTCTCCACTGCGACCCGTGAGCGGGTACTCTCAACTTTCCGTCTTTCTTACCGTCTTCTTTGTGCCATCGCATCGCCTTGGCATGCTCTTTGTTTTGGAACAAACGTTTCAACCATGGTATTATAGGAGAATACCACATCACCTTGGCAGGAATCTTCTTCCTGGGGCGCTCGCCCTCGACATCACCATGCTCATCGCGGCTGATCTTATAGCGCAATGCACCACATACCGGGCAAGCGTTCAAATCCTCGTACTCACCGCGGTAGAGGATGCAATCATTAGGGCATGCATGTATCTTCTGCACCTCTAACCCTAGAGGGCAGACAACCTTCTTTGCTTCGTACGTACTCTCGGGCAATTCGTTGTCCTTTGGAAGCATATCCTTTATCATTACCAGCAACTTTCCAAATCCCTTGTCAGATACACCATTCTCTGCCTTCCATTGCAGCAATTCTAGTGTGCTACCCAGCTTTTTCTTGTCACCTACGCAATTCGGGTACAACAATTTTTTGTGATCCTCTAACATGCGCTGCAACTTCTTCTTCTCCAAATCACTTGCGCAGTTTTTCTTTGCATCGGCAATGGCCCGACCTAGATCATCAACGGGCTCATCTGATGCCTCTTCTTCAGCTTCTTCCCGCATTGCCGGCTCAACTTCTTCCCGCATTATCGGCTCAGCTTCTTCCCTCATTGTTGTATCATCGTATTCAGGGAACCCATGGCCAGGATAGCTGTCGTCGTCCTCTTCTTCTTCATTGTCTTCCATCATAACCCCTCTTTCTTCGTGCTTGGTCCAAACATTATAGTGGGGCATGAAACCGGACTCAAACAGGTGGACGTGAATGGTTCTTGACGTAGAGTAATTGCGACCATTCTTACAGCCAGCACATGGACAAGGCATAAAACCATCCGCCCGCTTGTTTGCCTCAGCCGCAAGCAGAAAAGTATGCATGCCCTCAACGAACTTGGGAGAGCATCGGTCATCGTACATCCATTGTCGGCTCATCTTCATTACACAACACCGAATAGACCAAATTAATACAAGTTCATACATAAAGTTCATACAACACTTAAATGCAACAAACAAATAACTCTCTAGCTAAAACATTTAAATGCAACAACAAATGCGATCAAGATCGCAACTAAGGTAACAATTGATCCAACAGCATAATGATACCAAGCCTCACTATCGATGGCATATTTTCTAATCTTTCTAATCTTCAAGCGCATTTTCTCCTTCTTGATCTTGTGATCATCGACAACATCGGCAACATGCAACTCCAATTCCATCTTCTCCCCCTCAATTCTTTTCAATTTTTCTTTCAAGTACTCGTTTTCTCTTTCAACTAAATTTAACCTCTCGACAATAGGGTCGGTTGGAATTTCCGGTTCACATACCTCCTAGATAAAAATATCTATGTCAACTTGATGGGCATAATTTGTCATAAACATGAAATGCAACAAATAGTTTTAAAAGAGAATATACCACATCCGAATCATAACAAGGACGAGGGCCGACGGGGACGGATATCAAAACCATGGCACTATGTATAACAAAGAACGTACGGGTAAGATAATTATTATACGAGTAACTATATATCCAAATCACACAAACATCAATTTTTTATATAAAATTTCATGAACAAGAGGCTCACCACAAGGTGGTGCCGGCGACGGGACGATGCGGGTGATCGACGGTGGTTACGACGAAGATTTAGAAGGCACTAAGTAAACCACACCTACATATGCAAACTAAGTGTTATTTTGACCTCAAATTGCATATAAATCAAATACTAGCACATATATATATTTCCTCCCAAATTACTAAACTCACAAATTAATAACTATATAAAGCATTGCAAGAGCTAATCTAGCAATGAGAGATGAAAGGACAAAGTTGCTAACCTTTGTGATCACTTGAATGGATGGGGGCCTTCAAATCTTGACAATTTTTGGGCAAAATGTGTGATGAGCTCGAGGGGAGAAGAGGAAGAACAGAGAGGAGAGGAGAGGGGAAAGGGGGAAGAAGAGAGCGAGCTGGACGAAGGGTTTATATGCAGGAGGACCTATAGTACCGGTTCGTGGCACGAACCGGTACTAAAGGTGCCGGGTGGGGCCCAGACTGGCAACATCCTGCCACCACCCTCATTAGTACCGGTTCGTGGCACAAACCGGTGGTAAAGGTTAGCCACGAACCGGTACTAATGGGAGCGGCCCGGCTAGCCGTTGAAACCGGCACTAATGTATACATTTGTGCCGGCTCTAATACAAACCGGCACTAATGTGCTTCACGTTTGACCCTTTTTCTACTAGTGGTGTGTGACCGTACGAAGCAAGATGCAGCAAATCTTGGTTTTAAAAATACGAAACCACCATGATGTAGACATAAATGCTTTCTTTATAGTGCAAATCAACTTCACGACACTGTAACATGGAGCAAGAATCAAATGCTTGTACGGCATACTGCTTCAAATATCTTGTAGTTGGCAGATTTACCCATTCAGAGTAAAAGAACATGGATTTTTTTTTCCTATTTCAGACCACTTGCAGAATCCACAGCCTTATGGTCAAAGCTTGCAGTCCGATTGGATGGCTCTGGATAGCCTGGTTAACCTAGCTGAACCAACCAATAAGTTGTTTTCATACAATGAAAGCACTACGATTAGCTTAAGCCGCCCGTGCACTCAGATTCAGGTAAAATAATGTTGTACTACCTACTCGGGTTGCATCTGCATGAGGGAACTCTCAACCTACATTTGCATTTTAGTCGTTCCAAAGATGCTGCGACGTGGATTGAACGATGCTTTGCTTCTCTAAATACCTTGATAATTGCACTACCCATGGACTATATGTGAATGTAGTTTTCATGCATACACAGTAATATAATGTGAGGTCACTATCGACAAGATTTGCACTGAAGTAGCCTCCTTGGAGATCACAAGGGGCAGATTCTGCTCGTGATGACGATGACACCAATTGATTAATTAACTAAGCCTGTCCGGCAGCCAGGAGATGAACACACAAACTACTTTGATGGTGAAGAATCGACCCAGTTGACACTTGACAGTGACAACGAGTCATAGTGGTCTGAACTGAAGGGAATGAACACTTTCATGCACACCTGGTCTGGATCTAGAACAAATGCTAACAGGGCCCATGGCAGCTTAGACATGTGCTGGTATGCCCAGCGGCCAGGTCATCTCGCTTTCCTCCAAGACGAGCGGTCGCTGAGTTTGTACGTACAACCACGTCAGCTGGCCCCAGTACCGCTTATGTAGTGCACGTACAACCCTGTCACTTCGCTTCCTCCTATATATCCACTATCCGGCGTTCAGTTGAGCAAGAAATAGACTTTGTTTGGTTACCTTGCTTATCCATATTTTACACTACCATAAAACACAGTAGAGATTTTATTAGTAGTATGTCAATGTAGATGCATGGCAAGTTCATGTTATATGCAACCAACACGTAGGAATAAGAGACATAGGGAAAGGAACACAAACGCATCCTTCAGGATTGTCTACCCTCGACGGAAGGTTCAGGAGCACCTTATACGCTCTTTGTGTCATGAAGGCGTTATACAAACCGGCTTCCACATGAGTGGATATCTACAGGATGGTGTTGACTCCCTCCGCTGGGTTTGGGATCCAGATGGCAAGTTATCCTCGCGTTCAGCTTATGCGGCTTCCCACGTAGGTGGAGTCGTTGCCAGTGCTGGCCCTGACCATGTGCATCCGTCACCTGTGTGGCCGCACTGGGCCCGCAAATTTTAGGGGCCCCAACCCAGATACATATGCTGTATACGACTACACTGGTCTGGAAGCTCATCGCTGAATTAAACACCATCGGTGCAGCCCACGACGCGAAACTTAGTAGTGCACTACAAGCCCTAAACGATGGAAAGCAATACCTGCCAACCCAGGGATCGAGATCCTTTCTAGCGATGTAAAGTCTAGAGATGCCTGTTCTCAAGTTCCCAGTTTAGCGTGAGGATGGGGAGAAAACGCCAGGAATGATGATACATCATCGCCCGTGTTTTACCCTGCCGTTTGGGCGGAATTAATGGCGGAAGAGTGCTTATTCAATTCGTGGATTCGGTTTGTGACGATATATTTTTATCTTTGTGTATTAGCAAGACCATTGTTTAACAGTTTGTCTAAATCATATCTAGATGTTTTCTAAGTATATCACATCTAACCTTCCACAAATAACGCAACAACAAGGAACAAAAAAATCTGAGGCAAAAATAAAAATAAACCACAAATATATTGAACATCAGGTTAGATGGGACATAATTATGTCACATCTAGATGTGTCCTAGACAGACCCATTGTTTAATAAATGAGCTTAGCACTGACTAGCAGCTGAAATCAAATATTTTTCACAACAGTTTTTGCTATATGTCATACGCCTGAAAATTTTCTATCCTTCCGTCGAATCTGAAACCGTCTATTCATGTAGTTATCTTTTCTGTGTTTGGGCTGTAGTTGACTGACATGTTTCAGTCGACACAGGATGAGCTTCACCCTATTAGTTTAAAACTAGTGAGCTATGCCTTAGTAAGCCCAATAGTAGTCCTTTTACTTTTTAGTAGATGTTTGTTCTACCATCGACCGCTCCCCCTCTTCATTTCATTTTTAGAAGCTCCTCTTTCATTTTTCTAGCAAGTCTGATGGTGATATTAAGGTTTCCTGTTCCTTTTGTTTTGTTTTAGTTGTACAACTGATTTGTGTTTTCCAGTATGCTAGTCTTTACGTTTTTTTGCTTTGTGTGTGTTTTTGCTTCAGCCCTATGTGTGAGTGCCTACACTGCTGAGGTGGCAGCCCAGTCAGCTTTGACTTGGTGAAAATCAGTTGACAAGCCCAAAACCAAGTCAAGGGTTCTTTTTTGAGCTATGTGGTATGTTGAGGGTGCAATTTGACTAGTTTTAAAGACGCGGGTTGCAAATAGTTCAGGGGTTGAAATGTGAACTTTTCTCTTTATTGAATCATATCTTTGATCATTGATGCTTAGTCGATTTCTTTTGACAATTGGATTTCCCCTATATGTTGCATGACCCTACTTAATTTTTTGTTAGGAACTTAAAATGTAAATCATTTATTATAATTTATCACCTTGAATCATAACTATTATTGAAGGTACACTATTATATGCTTGCCGTTTCATATATCAGAATAGTAGAAACTCTAAGAAATTTGTTGCCAATTTTGGTCATCATTTTTTCGTTTATTGAAACTTGCTCGATTGTTTTGGCAATTGGATTTCTCATACATTTGCGCATGTGATGGAGTACTTGATGTGGCAGCCGTGTGACACTACTTATTTGTGTGATGTCCTTATAATATAATTTTTTATTGATCTACTTGAAATATAATAATAATTGTTAAATCTACACTACTATATGCTTACTCTTGCATATTGTGGAATAATGCAAGTAAAATGAAATTTGTTGCAAATTTAGTCATCCTTTGCTTTTACTTTTTTTTTCATTTTCTTTCTTCTTTTTGGGTAACATTATAATTCTTAATTCTTTCTACTTTAGGAAAATATATATGTTATTATGTCTTTGTTTATTAATGCTTAGTGGATTTCTTTTCGTCTTTGAATTTTGTACTATATTAGTGCATGCATCAACATATCTACATTTTAGCTACATGACATTGCTTAATTTTTTACTAAAGAATTCAAATGAAATCTGTTTTTTCATTGATTGACTTGAATAATAATCATTGATATTCAACTAGTTTACTCTTGTTCATGTTAGCCGAATAGTGCAAGTTTTAACCTGTTCTAGTTCCTGCATATAAGAATAGAGTTTGGCAATAAATATGTATGATTTTTCATGTTACCCATATTGTATTTTTTTAATTTTGTTGTTATTTCTCTTATAATTAAACCACTCTTGTAATTCTTCTTCCATAGAAATAAGTTTTCCTTTGTTTTTTTGTTAAATTCTTTTCTTAACAGAACACGTAGAACTATTTCTTCCTTAGGAATGGTCATGTTCTTCGCTCTTCTGTTTTTATTCATTAATTTTTTTGAGATAACACCAGGTCTAAAAATATTTTTTTCTTAGATTTCATTTTTTTATGTTCATTTTTTGCATTTCTTCTTTTGGGGTAACACCACTCCCATGATTTTATCTTCCTTCTATTGAAATATATTCTCCATTTCTGTGTTTTGTTCAATTTCAGTAAAAATATTATTTTTTTGCTCTTTTTTAATTCTGGGTTGACCAATTCACTAATTTGAATGGACATTTTTAATTTGTCAAAATATGTATGCTTTAGTTTCCATGTACTAATACGTTAATTTGCAATGAATTTGCTTGAATATGGTATATTATAATTATGATTTAATACCCTCTTCTATCCATCTATTTATCCTTATAACCATGGAGTAATATACGTGTCAAAGCAAAGCATATTACATTGTGATGGTTATGTATTGATTTGTTTGTATAATGTGTAGTCATGCAGAAAGGAAGATATCTAGTGCCAGTAGTAGCTCGCTGAAGCGGCCATGCAATTTTTTGTTGTGCTTTTATTGATTTGGGCTTAGATAATATTAGTACTTTTGCTTTACTGGGCCTTGATCTGGGGTGTTATAATTGACTGAAATAACATATGTTTTTGCTTTTTACTTAGCTCAGGACAACTAGCTTCAATGTTGTTTGTTTGATGTGAATCTGATGATTGAGAGAAAAATTGAATGAAACAAAAAAAAAATTGGAGGCAGCCGAGGGCATGTATAATGGTGCTATCTTAGGAGTGCCACATAGATTAAATGTTCATGTGGAAGAGAGAGAAACCATAAGGAAATGTATGTCTTCTCCTAATTTAAGGATGATCTCTTAGCAACAATATATCTCACCACATATTTAGGGATATATTGTCATCAGAGATAAGACTAATTGATATATTGCTGAGATCCGTCCATCCGGTAAGGCATCGGGACAGACACTGCGCGTTCGTCGATGGGCCTAGCAATCCTGCATGTGTTGTCCTTCCCGTAACAACACTTTTTGAAATTGTGGATGTATGGACCTACAGGCATGGGCACTACCATGTCGTAGAGGACGATGAATTTGTGCCACATTGTGGGCTCGCCATGGGTTGCCACTACCACCATAACGTTCATGGCCAGGTCACGTGTTGTCGCGCTAGTACCATGATCTGCGACGCCGAATTCCGTGTGAGATGCCGCGCCGAGTGCCACCTGCCTACCCATGTGAGATGTCTGCGAGGGCCAAGATAACTGAAGGCCAGTCTACAAAGCTCGGACCATGTGCCGGCGAGGCGTTGGCTTACGCGATACTTACCGGCTCCAACGGCGACGCCGACATGGAGGTTCTAGCTGCCACACTCAGCCAGCGATGACGCCCTCATGCCGGGCGTCGATATGTCGAAGCTGGCGTCCCGGTGTGCGGCAGAGGCAAAGTTGGTGTAGTCGGCTTTCGACGATGGCTGCGCTACTAATTATGACAGTAGTGACGGTGGCCTTCACTTGTCGTTGAGGTGGGGGGTAGCGGTCCTCGACAATTGCGAGAAGGAGATCATGGGGAACTGCGGCCATCTTTTGGTGCGTCAACGTATTTGCACATGCAGCAACGGTGGTTGTGTGGGCTGATCACTGACGGTGCAAAAGGGATTTTCGTCCCATGCGAGGTCCGACCATCGTGTGTTCATGTTCGAGGTTCTACGTTGGTTCCATGCAGGCTACTAGCATCGGGGCAGCTGCTCCGATAGTATGGTGGATACTAAAGAGTGACTCATGCTGGTGTAGACTAGTAGCGACTAATTCTTCACCAAGACATTGGTGTCCACCTAACGGCTCTGGTGGTGGTCTTAGGTGGAAAGACGTCCCACTAATTTTCTAGTGCCATTTGGCCCTGTCGTGAAGTACTGGTGGCGGGGTCTGTCAAAATATTTGTCATTAAGATGCTGATTGAAACACCACTTCATGTCCTGAGTGAAAACTTCTCCTGGCCTTTGTTGGCCAGACTCAGTAGGGACGAACTTGCGTCATTACCTTGTTGAAGATGTGGTCTATATGTTGTTGTGCTAGTCTTCATTAGCTAGACTCTGCAACTAGCAGGAAAATCCATGTCCAAGGCGTTTCCGGTATGCAACGATGTTTATGCCTTCGTGAAGGTGTTGCTGCAGACTAAGTCATCTTAGTAGTAAGTATTAATTTCATCTCTTGTCATGGTTTGGCTGTTGTTGCCTTTGCTCTGTATTCGCCTTAATAATTAATGAAAATGCTTGTTTGCATCGCAATGATGCAAAAGGGGAGGGGGGTTCAACCTCCTTTTGGTGCTACATGAATGGATTGTATTCTGCATAAAAAGACAAATTAAGAATATCTGGCTACAAACCCACCATAAATAGACAAGGGGCTAACACACATATTTATGTGATTGAATGTCTATTTGCACAATCCATAAAAACAGAAATTATTGCATGAAATTTTACAGACGCACGTACGACGCGGTCTCAATTTTGTATGAATATTCCAGAATATTTACCTTTAGAAACAAGAAGTACCATATAAACATACACACCCCACACACTATAAGCACACATATAATTACATGATGCATACTAAAGAATAACCTCAATGATTGATTCAACCTCGCCACCGACACCTTGCAATAGATGGGTATGTCGCCTACAATTGAAGGGGTATTCTGTCTTTGTTGGACACACATCAAGCAAAAAATGATGGTTGATCCTTAATCTATAGAGGATTAGGCCCGGTAGAACTACATTCATTAACCATCCAAACTCGATATTCTTGGTTATCAATTTACTCTTCACATGTTTTGGAAGAACTGGGAATGAGTACATAGTAGCATGTTTTACGTGTGTGTACACATTCAAGTTATCAAATGGTCAAAACACTACAATTGCTGATATATATGCACACACTCTGAGAAGTGCGCCACTGGACGCAGCGGCATCTGATCCCACATCATCGACGGCGCGTGGGCCTTTGCGATCCGGACCAGAGTTCGCTGCTAGTTAGAGTATATGGGTGTAGGACATGGTTTTGCAGCATATATATATGTATTAGAGGCGAGCATGCTGACAGTACAATTGGACACAAAGGCAAGTACATGCTCCAAATGTCAGTATGAAGCCAACCGTTGCCCCAGGCGTGGGCCTTCGTGATTCTGGCAGTATGAACATTGATACTGCTGCGTGCCACTGCGACAGTGAACCTAATTTATTTTTACCAGTTCTATATAAGAGCACGCACCAATACAATGTTGTGCTCCCTGGCATCCATTTCTACAAGTGCCTGAATCAATCAGTAAGTAACTAACTTGTTGATTTAACATGCACATGTCATTGACCATGCGACTGCCGACTTTTTGTTCGACAACAAATGTTTTGCTTTTTTTTAGACGTGCAGAACCAGTGCGCATTCTTCATCACAGGAGGGGCATCAATCTGCTAATCCAAACTGCTGGGGGCGGCAGCGATGTACTAAACGTGAGTGTGATAGCGATTCCGACAAGCACGTATGAGGCATAGACAAGGACAACACGCGGGAATGCACTGAGCACATCACCCTCAACCTCCAACCACCCGCCACAGTAAATAATTGGAATATTTCAGACCGTGTCAACCTTTTTGTGGACCAGCTTCGTCTGCCAAGTCAGGTACCTACAGACCTACGGAGGTATTTCACTCGTAATGTCAATTAACGCCGGACCATACACAGATCCCCATGAGAAAAGCATGTGGTCAGATCTCCACAGTCCACACACTCCTTATATATGCTCTGAAATGTGTATGCGTCATCAACACCAAATGAGCCTTTCACTTGCACATGCATGCAACCAAACATGTTCTTACTCAGTACAAATAGATATACAATTCACTCCTTTGGTTTTATGTAGATACTGCTTTTGCTTCCTCTTATATATGCATATACATAGCCACTACCCATCTTTGCTCAGCAATAGACTCTCATCTCACCCAAGAACGCACTCCATATTTTACACTCTGGTAACACACATCTTATTTTGTATGTGTGCTTGTACATGTTGATGCCAAATTCACATGAACATATGAGAGAAGTAACAGAAAAGAAAATAATACATGCCTACAACGAGTAGGAATGGGAGACATTTGGAAAGTAACAATCACAATGCATCTGGTAGAATCTAGCCCTGATGCGAGACATAAAACTAATATTTCTGAAGCATGTCACTAGCTAGTTATATCTTCAAAATAATGTTTTTTCTTTGGCTTTGAAGGAGAAAAGTCAAGTTGTCGATCATGACCCCTTATAAGGCGAGGCTAAAATTACTTAAAGGACTACATATGGTCGCTACTCGTCCGAGAAGCTCATAGACTTTTGACATATGTACAAATATCTTTGTTGTGTTTTGTGGTTGTTTCTTTTCTTTGAGTTTTATTTATCTTGGACTAGTATATTACCTCAAGTGGACTACTTGTAAGACTATTCGCTAGTTTATTGGGGCCTTAGTATTGTTAAATCTTACTGTTACGTGTCTTTGATAAAGAAAAATATGAGACTCGAGACTATATTGTCCGCTCTGTGTGCGATCCAAGTCTTTGTTTGTCCAACTTGATAGGTAAGTGGGGTTCTATGTTACTTGATGATCTGCGGCACCCATGTCGCAAAGGCCAGTTGCAAGCAAAATTTTAAGGAAGATATGGGGAACGTGTTTTATGAATTATCTGAAAGTATGATTTTGATTAATGGCATGTCACATTGCAACATCCCGTTGCAACCATGGTGAAAAAATGATGCATTCGATAAGTGAGCCAATTAATTTATACATGCAATACGTTTTTACTATGGACTCATTGGCTGCAAGTATCACATATCGTGTTGCCTTTTGACGGCAAGGGGGCGACCATCCAGCCTCGTGATCATTTAATCCATAAAGTGAGATGAGTTGCAGAGTTTCATAGCTAGTTCATTCATAGACAAAGTTGGTGTTTGGTTCCCTGCATGACTATGAACAAGCACACATAGAACTACAATAACAAGCATATGCATAACCACATTAGCAAACATACCCATAACCACATTAACATGTACATATAGTCACAATAGTGGCACGCAAAAAGAAGCCTAAGCATACAACTATAGGCATAGTTGTTTAGGATGGATAGACTAACAAAAAGGGATCACTACTCCTCGATCATGGCAAGTGCATGTTTGTGTTGGCGGCACTGGGACACGACCTCAACCCTGAAAAAATTGCACATGATGAGTCTGAAACTATCCTTAGTCTAGCCCTTGAAGATGACGAAGTACCCCGATCTTCAGTTGGTCAGCTACTACGTAGCCAGCAAACCCTTGGTCAATGGCAAGCATCCCATTGACCTCCCGTAGCTTGACCTTCTAATTGGAGCAGGCGGCCGTCCCGACAACAATTTCAAGTTGGACGGCGCCCATGTGCACATGGAAGGCTTGGAGGATCAGAAGCAACTCCAACTCGGGTGCTAAAACCACCTTGTAAAAGTTGGTTGTACCCACATCCTCATGGAAGTATCCAACATTCGCTGGCCTCCCCCAGGGCTTCTTGGAGGCGCTGACGTGTACCACGACCTTGCTCTTGGAGTAGCTGCCTGGAGTATCATTGTCGTTGTCCAACTTGCCTGCAGACCACTGAAATGAACAAGATTAGACTCAACACAACATCGCCTACAATAAAAATCAAACTGCAATGTGCATCAACATAACGACGTGTAGGTCTAAGACCTGCAGAACCCATCCTCGTATGAACAATAAACCCAACACATTCACCTCACCTTAGTGAAGATCATTGCTCAACATAGTTTTAATCAAATTGTTCTTCTCCCAAAATCAAACTGGTCCACCCCTAATCAAAACTAGCCTTTTCCGAACTAGTCCCTTAATCATTGATTAAGTTGATGACCCTCTAGTACTACGTCCAGTAAATAATCGGTGCTAAAGTCAAATCAAACCCATCCTACACATATTTCTAACAACTTCCTGAACGCAATTCCGTAGCATAACATCGAGGGGCTTTATTTTTGAAATTCTTGAAGTTGCAACCTCTTTAAAAAAATCCTAGCCACTAAATCGGAACTGCACAAGCGGAGAAGCGATTTTGAGTTCGTTGTACTTACAATGTTTGATGTAGTTGGCTCGGGTGCTGTTGAAGGCAGAGATGGAGCAGATGGTGATGAAGCAAATCCCACTATGATGATGGAGCATCATTGGCCGAAGGTGGTAACAAGGGTTCCGTGAGAGAGGGGTACGAATGGTGGTTTGCATGGTGAGGGGAGAGGAATGGGAAGCAATAAATGGCAATCTCGTTCCATCTTCTTGAACCAAGGCGAGGTGTGCAAGAACGCCTGCCTGCGCCGACTCTTGTCCACATATGGGCCGGATGTGTCCTAAATGGCCGAAGCATCACATTTGGACATGAATAATAGATGCAAACCAACACGTTTGGGAGTTGGCCCCTCTCTGTCTTGTGATCGTCCAACACAATACTAAGAGAAGGTGTGTCGACTTCATAAGATCCACTGGACCGATGCACCACCGTTGAACTACAAGTCAAGCTGAATATCATTAAGCCAAACGCACGCATGTAAGTGACAACATCAGCATAATGCAACACCTTGAGCATTGCAGCTCCAGCGCGAGCAACGAGGAGTGAAGTTCCCCGTCCTATCACATGCAAACCTACCGAGAACGGGACTATATGCAAGGAAGAGGAACGTCACCCGTCTAATCACATGCCTGTCCCTAAATGAACCAAGAGCATAAGTCACGCTTTTATCGACCCAGTTAACATGTCATCGGCCTGAGGACGAACCCAGCGCCAGGCAACATTGAAAGTCAATTTTGGTGTGTATGGTAGTTTTCATGCGTGCATCAATACAGTGTGACCTCACCATCAACCGGATCTATTGAGACCGCAAGGGGCAAATCGCTGCTCGAAACAGATCTAATCAATTTCAATGAACCAAGTCTGTCTGGCGGCCATCAAGATGAACGTACAAATTACTGTGGTGGTGAGAAATTGACTCAGTTGACAGCGTCCACGAGTATAAGTGCTCTGGACCGAATGGACATAAAACTTGCATCCCGCAGTCTTGCTAGCTTCGCTCCATGACGAGAGGTTGCAGGGCCTGCAGGCACATCCACGTTAGCGGGGCCCATTCAGATTACATAGCTTAGTGCTTTCTTCGCTTCATACACTACCCCACCTTCCTCTTATATATATCTACCACCCAACGTCTATCTGTGCAAGCGATGGACTTTCCCACTTTACTTATCCATGTTTTACACTTTGGTAACATAAATATTTGCTTTTATTTATGTGTGTCAATGTAAATGACAAATCCACCACACATGGCAACAAAATGTAGGAATAAGAAACATAGGGAAAGAAACAAGCACTGAATTGTCAGCAATATCTATTTCCTACTCGAGGTTACGGATCATCTTGTCCGCTCTTTGTGACATCCAACTGATGTTTAGACCGTCTTCTGCTAGAGGAGCTTCCATGCTCTATTGTCATCTGCGATTTAGGCTAAATAGCGATGCTTATACAAAATCTGATCTTGCCATGGTTTCGCATCAGTCAGATCATTCTGACGTGAACTGATTTGTCAGTAAAAAATTGCATGGTCACCAATTCCATCGTGCATCGGCTCATCGATTGTGCATGTTCACCATACATCATGTTTCTGATTTGTTCTAACAGCAAAGCATTGAACATGTGAAATCATGAGCCCTTTTATGGTACACCAAATCAATTTCGGCCATTTATTTTTGTGATATAGTGATCCATATGTAGGAACACTACCCAAATTCATATAGTATATTCACCATTAGGGGATCTGGGGTATATCGGCATTATATCCTGCCAACCTATAAAGGAAAAATGGGTGGAAAAGTAAGTTCGATA
>NC_041385.1:39528455-39533140 GCF_002162155.2 Triticum dicoccoides | reverse complement strand
ACTTTGTGCGGCTTGATTGTATGACGAAGAAGCACCAGCCATTTGATAAACTTTTTAAGTAACAGTTTGTATTTTTCAGTTTGTGCAGTTTCACCATCTCACGGAGACGCATGTCTCTCCAGACATGCATTAGTACAACTTACAAGGAATCAATCAGCAGGGACTCAACACGGTCGACGGACTCGTCTCGGAATTGCCGTGCGCGTGGGTAGATGTGACGACGCAGCGGCAACGACGACAGATGCTTGATTGGTTTTAATTTTCTTGCTTGATTGATCAGATGTACTAGAAGTTAGCAATTACCAAGTTGTCCTCGAGTGGAACTCCGAGCTGAATCATACTAACCCCTTGATCAACTTAATACTACACTTTAAATTCTGCAGTATGATGCACCATAAAACATCAAATCTGTCTTTTTCCTAGTAGTATTACCTCTTTTCTTATTACTCCCTCCTTTCCGGTTTAAGGGGCTCAAATCTGAAATCTCATCAACCAAGGCAAATGATGAGTGGAGAAATGTATCTCGTACTTTACAAAACTATCCAAGTTAAACTAATGCATTGTTGTGGATTAATTGCAGTGCATGCATGCTTGGCCACTAGATGAGTTGGAACATTTCATGCATTGGTGAGTTCCTTTTTAATAATCGCATGCAAAGGTTAATGCACCTCGGAATCTCAATGGGACATGAAGATGAGCCCTTTAAATCAGAAAAGCAAAAGAATTGAGATAAGCCCTATAAACCGGAAAGGAGGGTGTAGTTGTATTTAAAGTAATTGTGTGGATGGTCGTCTAATCTGAATATCATCTATGTGATTTATAACAAAAGTAGTCACCAAGAACGAGGAGGAACCATTTGCCAAACAACAATCATGAATAATTTACTAATGTGTATATTTTCATCGGATGCCCGTGTAGATGTAGTGACCAGAAGATCACAAAATCTTTGCTTTTCTGAATAAAGTATTATATGGTCCATTTAACGTGTTACTTCAAATGATTCAGTAGATTAATGATGAACTTTGGTAGGGCGTGCACGACCTTGGCAAACAGGACGCAATTGGTCTTGCTTTTAAAAGGATGCAACCACCATGTTGAAGACATAGAGCTTCCTTCGCTATCCAAATCAACTTCAAGACAATGTAACATGGAACAACGACCACATGCTTTGATCGCAAACCACTTCATATTTCCACATCTATCCTTCTTAGCGGATTATCCATCCGTGCCACTCGCATGATCCACAATCGTCCAAAAGATGTAGGATATCTTATGGCTCTAATTATATAAGTTGTTCAGTATCAAGTAAAAGCACAAGTTTAGGCATCACATTCACAGAAAATAACGGTGTGCATGTCCCATGCACACGAGGCTTACCTAAACCCACATCTGTCTTAGTTTCAGTTGTTGCATGGGATGCAGAGGAAATAATGATTTGCTTTCTGAGTAAATCCTATGTATACGGATGTAGTTTGCGTGCATAGTACTAGTATAGTGCGAGCTTATCATTAAGTTAGTTGGATGTACTCAGAAGGTGCCTCCTTCGAGACTGCAACGGGGCAGATCGCCTTGCTCCAAACGATGACGGCAATCAATTATTAACTAAGCTTGTCCGGTGGACAACAAGATGAACAAGCATGTTAAAAAGTACTCCCTCTGTTCCGTAATAAGTGTCATGGTTAGTGCACTGATGTTGAGCAATCGCCTTGGTTCAGCAGTGGTCTGAACAGCACGGAAGAATTAGAAACTGACTGTTGTTCATGGCTACGGCCCTTGCAAATGAAAATTTTGACAGATCACCATTGGTTAATTTGAAGAAGGAAGCGAAGAGCATATCAAAGCATGTAAATAAGTTTAAACTGTTCAAGATCAACTGATGGGATGCCCAATGTGGTGGCCCATCAGATTGTGAAGTTTAGTTTTGACAATAGATCAGATGGTGTCCTTGTTAACAATGTTCCACCCTGCCCGGTGAAAGCTGTAATGAACGATTATAATAACTTTGTTTTCAATCAATATATCAGGTGTTTTTTCAGAAAAAGAAAAACCTTAACAGCTGGTCTCATTCACGCACGAACGGTACAAGCGAGGGCCCAGCGGCACCTAATTACGCTATGCTAGGAGTCTAGGACAAGTGCTGAATGTGCTCATCATTGTGTATGTGTCAGTCTTTGCAAGAAAATAATGTTGCATGTGCACGAAGCCAACCTAAACCTACATCTCTATTTTTAGTCTTTGCAAGGCACGTGCTGCTTTCTAAATCTTTTGCTGCTCATCAACCCATGGACCATAAGTGAACGTAGTTTTCATGCAAATAGTACTGCTATAGTGTGTGCCAGTCATCGACTAGATCTACCTCCTTGGACGCCGCGAGGGGCAGATCCCTGCTTCAGACTGATGACAATGCAACAACCACTTAAATAAGTCTTTCTGGCGGCGAAACGATGAACACACAAATGACTTTGGTCGTGAAGGCTCGACTCGGTTGGCAGTGACAGATGTGTTAATACTGGTTTGAACGGCACGCACGGACGACTTGACACTGAACAGCTGCTCTCTGTCACGAACAAATGCTACGACGGGGCTGATCTGCTAGGACATTACCGTCCACCTTTCGACCATGTGGCGGTACATCGATGTCCCGGCTCTCGGACTACACTTTGTCCTTAGGCCTCGCTGACAGCACACCATTGCCCTAGCACGGTCTTTGCTATTCGATGCCTTTCGACTGTGCCGATGATGATCGTCTGCTTGCTATTGCCTGGTCCTCGTATGGAATTTTCCGGGGAGACCATGTCTGCGCCTAGGGGTGGAAAGTGGTCGCGGATAATCCGAAATATCCGATTTTCGTATTCGAGAAAATGCCTATTCGTATCCGAAACATCCGCATCCGAACCAAAATGGAAATGGAAACTATCCGTATCCGAATTTATTTAATAAATAAAAAATAAAATATGGTATGAGCTTTTGACACAAATATGGATATGGAAGTGGATATATCCGTATCCGAATAAGATTATGGGAGGTAATTTTCAAAATTCTAGCCCCAACATTCCAAATATCCAACATAAAAGCCAAATAAATGGTCAAAAATTACTCTTCGTATGATTAAACTTAGAAATTATTATACATTACAATAGGATTTATTCATAAACCTATTTATCATTGACTTATTGTATGTCACAAGTTGATTATGTCATGTCACATAGCTATTGACTAGTATACTTAAGCAATATGTCGCTATTATTCGTATCCGTTCCGAATCAAGAAAATATCCGATACATATTCGTATTCGAATAACATCCGAGCCGGATCCGTATCCGATAACATCAGTATTCGCATTCGTATTCGTTTTGAAAATATGAAAATGGAAGTGGTAAGAGCACTATCCGATCCGCATCCGATCCGTTTCCACCCCTATCTGCGCCTCACCCTTCGATCTGTGGTGGCGTAACAGTGTCGTGGGGTTTCTATTGCGGTATGTTCTCTCATCTCACTGGAGGCACACCGTTGTCATCGCACGGCCACGGCTGTTCAAGTCCTTCCGATCGTGCCGGCGAGATTCCTTGTACTGGCCAGTGCATGGTCATGCATCATTCTCCGTCCTAGTGGTTTCTTGCTTTTGGTGTCAAGAGGGGCTCCACGGTGCTCCCGGTCTGATTTGGGGCCGAGGCTCTACTATTAGAGCATCTACAGCCGTACTTCTCAAATTGATTGTACGGACGCGGGAACCAATGATCAGACAGAAGAGAGAAGCAAAAAATAGCAAAAAGTTGACCCAACAAGACCCCTCAATGCCTCCTTGAATGCCCGGGCTATCCAGTAGCCCTCATATTCATCTCATATATGGGATGAGTATGAGGAATGCCAGGGCGTGCACGGTCAGTGGTTCCACATCCATCACATAGAATTGGGCCCCTATAGGGCATCTTTTTTCTTTCTTTATTATTTCTATTCTTTCTCTCTCTTTCACTACTTCTCCACCAATCACATGCATGTGACCGAACATATAAGAAAAAAGTGAGGAACATGGTTGCGTGAACGGAAAATAGGGCGTCAAAGCGGACGCGCCCGGACGCTGACCCGGCACATCCGCGGGTGTTTGTGGGACCAAATTAGTTCAGTACGAAGACTTTTATCATGAATTATCATATGTTGACGGAAAATCAGAGTGCCTTCAAACTTAGAAGAGTGCTGACACCACAAGCCAAAAGCCTTAGAATGGCAGGACGATGGAACCCTATACAGTCAACCGTTGCCAAACGTAGGTTATTCGGTGAGATTCAACGCAAACCCATTTCCCGCAGTAGAAACCATAAATTGTGGACCACCACGAGATTTTGGATAATTGTTTAGTATTGGCGACAGACCTGTCAGTAAAACATCCCTTTCTCTTTTGGTTTTCCTCTTGCTTTCTGTCTTGGGATTTTACCTCTAAGAGCATCTCTAGCAAACCCCTTATTTCGCAAGACTTCAAAACCATGATAAGGGTCGCAAAAAACGTGTTTTAAGGGTTGATTTTACCTCCCGCAGAACAGACCCTGCAAACTGCACCGTAAAATCGAATATTCCTGTCAACGATCCTCTGGTCGCTTAGCCGGCAGCCCGGCCAAGCCAGATGCTGCCCCCCACCCTCCTCCTCCGCCTCCCCTCCTTGTTCCCCGCTGTCCCCTGAACGCCCTCAC
>NC_041385.1:39515339-39528031 GCF_002162155.2 Triticum dicoccoides | reverse complement strand
GCGCAGAAGCTGTCAAGGTCGCCCTATGTTGCCCATGGTTGCACGTGGCGGCCGTTCACATCCACGAGATGGGCCTCATCCCGGCCTCATTGGCCTTCCCTTCTCCTGGCCCAACCCGAACTGGCGGCGGATGATTCCGGTGGGCGACCACATATACGAGGTGGCGCTCATCCTGGCCTCCTCGCGCCGCCTTTCTCCGGCCCCAATATGAAATGGCGGCGGCCGATTTCGGCGCGCGGCAGCCGATTCCATTGGGGAGCGGCCGATTCTGGTGAGGTATGCGATGGAATTTCGGCAGTGCATCCTTCTTGACGAGGTTTGACCGGTATACGGCCCACCCTCAATTTGGCCTTCGAGCCTTGAGATACATAGGTCTCGGGTGTGGGTTTTTGGTGCCCTTTAAAATATTGAAGGGTCATATCATTTTTACACGATCTGTAATGAACATTTTTCTCGACCAAAACCCTAAAGGCTAGCTCTGCTAGAGATGGTCTAAGATTCTTGTGTCTCATGTGAGTGCATCTTGTTGCTTTTGCTATTATTGCAAAATGTAATATTTAGATGGGAGGTCTGAATCCGTTGACATTAAAAAATGAAATGATTTTATAACAGGTTTATTATTATAAAAACGAGCCATCAAGTAGTCACATGATGCTAAGTGAGCTTTGTGGAAGGCAACCAAACGTAAGTGTTCTATAGGTGTCTCAACGCCGACCCTCAAACCGCCCGCATGCATCTGGACCGTACAATTTGGACGCGTTTTGCCATCCAACACGGACCTGTATCGGACCGCATACGATAAGCAGGTTGCCTCCTCCACCAGAAAAGTCTAGGGTTCCCTTGCCTCCCGCGGGTGCCGCAGTAGATCCTCCTCGTCTCCGGTGGCCTTAGGGCCATGGCGACACGGTGGATCTCAGCCCTTGCCGGTGGGAGGGATCTATTTTCAGTTTTTTCTCGCATTTTGTTTGGGTTTGTGCCCTACTCACAAAGATGAGACGACGGCGGCTTCCTGAAGATGGAATAAGGTTCCCCCCGGCTAGCTCCCGTTTGAATGGTGTGTCTAACATCATCGGTGGGCGTGTGGATGTGTGTCTTTGTCGGATATTTCCTTGGTGGATTTGCTCGAATCTAGTCGTAGTTCATCTATGTTCATGTATTTTTAGGCTGGATCATTCCGATCTACGCTACTCTTCATCAGCGGTGGTTGTTGCTCTATTGCGTTGGTCTTATGAGGCCTTAGCACGACGACTTGCCGACTGTCTACTACAACAAGTTTTGCCCGGCTCCAACAAGGGAGGGACAATGCCGGCGGCGCGCCTTCGGCTCGCTTTAGTGCTTTTAGTCATCGCTAGGTGGTCTACGGATTTGGATGTAATTTTTGTTATTGCTGGTGTTTGTTGTACTGCCATGATTGAAGATCAATAGATCAGAGGTTTTCTCGCAAAAAAAACCCTTCTCGGACCCTGTGGCTCCTCCCTCCCCATTTTCTCTCCTTTCTTCTTTCTCTATTGCCTTCGCCGCCGCTCAACCACACCGGACGGCACGACACGCCCATGCAGGAACACTATGTCTGCATCACTTCCAGCGTTCCAGCCGGGCTCCACCCCGCTCTTCCTTTGTCACCATTCAACCCCTCTCATCCGACCGCCCCATCAGGTACCATTCGCTACTTCTATACTCACCTAGCCCGACAATTGTTCGTTGAATTGTTGGAGCTAAAAAACTTTTCCCTTCTTCTTTCAAGCTATGGATTCCGATTTGGAGTGCATATACGAGCACTATGTTGAGTCGTCCGACAGCTCATCCGAGGAGGAGGACTACATGGATGAGACAGTGATGATGTAGGCGGTCCTTGAAGATGCGAAGTATGCGGAGGAGCATGTTCTCAATTTCAAGGGATCAATTAAGTGTCCTCGAGTGCTCAACCGTGGTAGGGAGCACGGCTATTTGACACTCATAGACAACAACATTGCCCCTGATGCACCCTTCATTGACCATTTTTGCCGGCTTTTCGGAGGCGCAAGACTGTGTTTGATCGTATGTACCATGGCGTACGGTCCTATGGTAACTACTTAATCTTGAAGAACGACTCTGTGTAAACGATTGAGTTCTTTGGTTACCAAAAGTGCAAGGGCGCACTCCTAATGCTTGCATATGGCGGAGTCGCTGATTTGTGGGATGTGTATCTATGGATGTCTGAGAGCACATGTGGAGATGACATATTTAGGTTCGCAACTATCATGGTCGAAGTGTTTGGACCACAACACCTGATAGAACCGACTGTAGGAGGCACCGAGAGGCTCTTGGTAATCTTAGAAGTAAGAGGGTGGCCAACTTTGCTTGAATCTCTTGATCGCATGCATTGAAAATTGAAGAACTGCCTGAAGGCTTTTCTCGGCCAGTATCAGGGTCATGTTAAGAAGCCCACCATTATTCTTGAAGCAGTTCCACCACATGATCTTTGGATTTGGAAAGCTTTCTTGGGCATGCCTTGGTCTCACAATGACATAAATGTGTTGTAGCGCCCACCATTCTTCGAGAGGCTGACTGAAGAAAAAGCTTCTCCTTGCCACTATATTGTCAATGGATATGAGTACAACATGAGCTACTATCTGGTTGATGGTATGTATCCTTCATGGGCTAACTTTGTCCACACCATCTCTAATCTAGTTGGCCAGAAAAAGTCACTCTTTTCCTAAAGACAAGAAGCGGCTAGAAAGGATGTCGAGAGGGCATTTCGAGTTCTACAGGCCCGTTTTACATTTGTTCGTGGAACTTTTAAACAATGTGATCAGGAGACCAGGTGGGAGGTGACGCATGTTGTGTGATCATGCACAACATGTCCGTCGAGGATGAGGGTGAGGATGCCGGCACAACTCTTGAATTTGAGAACATGGGTGATCCTATCAAACTTACAGACCAGAATCTAGCCACATTTGAAGAGTTTATTCGAATGCATCAACAAATTCGGTGTCAACCAACTCACAAGCAGCTCAAGGATGATCTGATTGAGCATCTGTGGGCTGTTAAAGGAGACAACAATGTTGGAATGTAAAATTTTAACTTTTTAAAATTTAAACTACTATTGCAGCTATTTGAACATTTATACTCTATGTATCCAGCTATTTGAATGTGCCGACACTATAAAAAATAGGGACGTCAGATTTATGCGGGCAGCGTTGGATGGCCGCCTCTCGCATCTGTGTCCGCAGATGAATGTGGGAGGAAATTTTCGGGCCGGCGTTGGAGATGTCCTAAGTTATTCACTCTCTATTACTAAGTACAACTAAATCTTTATATACTACTGCCTCCGTCCTAAAATTCTTGTCTTAGATTAGACTAGATACAGATGTATCTAATACTAAAATGTGACTTGATACATCCGTATTTAGAAAATTCTAAGAGAAATTTTTTGGGATGGAGGGAGTACTATTTACAAAAAACATTTTCTTACAGTACTTCGTCCAACCTTATGTTGGTTCTTTCATGGGCTTTACTTCAAAATCGTCTTAACCGTCGCATTTTCTATTGACTTGCCAAATAAAATAATATTTTCTTTGGTAAGCCAATGATTTCTTACCAAATAAGTAACTTTTATTTAGGAAACGAAATCATGGTCAGCATTTTATAAGCATTTATTTACAAAATCACAATAAGAATGGGCATGTAAATCAAGGGCTAACCTGCTTGAATGTGTATATCCCATTGCAATGCAGGGGGAGTTATCTAGTATGAATAAGAAAGGAGGTGGAAATGGATGACCCACACACTTTTTTCCCATATTTTACACTTTCCTAACCCCAGTCACCTAACCTAGTTAGTGCTTTCGCTTCCTCCTATATATTTCCACTACCTCCGTCTCCATTTGACCAAGAAATATACTCGGTCATCTTGCTTAATCATACTATACACCTTAGTGAAACATATATTTATTTGCATTTATGCATGAATGTAGATGGTAAATACAAGATATATGCCAACGACACATAGGAATAAGAGACAAAGGGAAAGAAACAAGCACTTGATTTGGATTTCCGAGAACTCTATGCTCAACTCAAGCCTCAGGACCAGCTTATTCGCACATTGTGCCATCCAACCTTTGTTTAGACACCCTTCTACATGAGTGACTTCTTTGTTTTAATGTCATCCACCGTATAGATCAAATAGCATTGCGAGATGCAAAATGTAGCTTTGTCACCGGTGACACATCAGTATTATGTCGAAGCTACATCCCACTAAGTGTAGGAGAGATCTACCCACATGGCAAAGTGGTTTGACAATAAAAAATCACATGATCTGAAATTATATAATGAATTGGCTCATCAATTGTGCATGTTCAAAATTTGATATTGACCGACTCATATGTGGCATGTATGCTTTAACCATATGTTATCAAAGAACTAGTTGCGGATTTGTGCTACAACCAAAACGCTGACCATGTGAAATCCTATGGGGCAATATGAAGACAGTCATTTAATTTTTATTTTCTTATATTCTAGTTTAATGCATGAAGAACATGGAAGAACCATTTTTCCAAACCATCATGAACAATCTACAAATGTGTATATGTTTAATTTGATGTGTATACTATATGGTCTATTTGAGATTCCATCTTGAAAAATTTACAAATATGTCCAGACGTAGTAACCAGAAGATCAAAGAAATGATTTTTTTCATAAATAAAATACTACATGGTCCATTTAACGTGTTATCTCCAAGTGCTTCGGAAGGTAAATGATAAACTTTGGAATGGTACATGTAATCTTTTCAAGCAGGATATAGCTACTCAGAGTTTCAAAAGGATGCAATCACCATGATCAAGATATAAACATTCTTAATTATGCAAATAAACATCAATACACTGTAGCATGAAACGAGAATCAGTAAAACAACCCTCGAATCTGGTCAAGGAAAAAGTTTTCGCATGCCACTCAATGAGCTTTGCACGTGCATGCAACCAAACATGTTCGGACTCATTCAGTGCAAATAGATAAATCACTCCTTTGCTTGCATTTAGATACTGTTCTCTTTCTCTTATACATGTATAGATAGATCCACTATCCATCTTCACCCAGCTACGGAGTCTCTCATCTCATTTATCCTAGTTTATACTTTGGTAAAACACATCTTTATTTCATGTTCATGTATGTCAATGTAGATGTCAAATTCACATTAACATGCAAGAGAATGATGAGAAAACCAAACAATATGTGTCAATGACGTGTAGGAATGTATGAGACATATGAAAGGAAACAAACACTAAAATATATGCCAATGCTACCCACTTTTTCCCATTCAATCAAAAAAGGACCGGGTTCCACCATCACAAGATCAGAAATCAAAACAAAGAAAAAACCATTCATGTGCGAAATAAAAAACAGAAATAAACTGGCCAAACAAAGTTCTAAGCCCAAACAGTAATGACAGCCGGTTGCCGCATGCACCGCTAAGAGTAACTACAACTGGATGCCCCATATCCGCCACAAATGCCCGGTGGACGGCCCGGTCACTGCCTGGATAGAAAAATGTGACCCGGCAAAACTGACCCAAACGCCCGGGCTTCCTGGCACCCCCATATCCAGCCCATATGTGGGGCAGATATGAGAATGCTTAGACACGCTCGGGCGCGCCCACCACCATTACTAGGAAAAAGCCTAGCAGTAGCGCACGTATTAGGTGTATCAGTAGCGCGGGGCCCCGCTCTACTGATACGGCACTACAGCTAACATGTATGAGTAGCGCGTGTTGACCCACGCTACTGCTATAAATGGCTAGCAGCGAGCTTTAGCGCAACGCGCTACTGCTATTATCTGTAGCGCTTTTATCTAGGGCGCGCTACTGGTAAGAGCGCGCTGCTGCTAACTCTACTCCCTTCGCTACTGTTAGTTTTATTAGCTTTTGTTTTTTTCTGCATATTTTTTTTGTATTTGAATAGCCTTTATACAATAATCTTTAGCATATCATACACATGCAAATATAATCATACCACCAAATCATGTCATCATCGTAATCGTCATCCAACACAAACTGGTCTCTCGTCATCATCTCGAAAATAGAGATACAAGTCTCGATTACTTGCAACTACTTCATCATTCATCCAAAGAATGATATACGTGAGAAGAGCTATCACTATGAGTGAGAGCGGAACTATGCGGTACATGAGTTCGTATCCCTCTCTCGCACTAGCGTGAACCTAAACTAACTACTGTCTGTCTCTCGGAAATCGGAAACCGGTACACCTGGGCCTGACACTCCGGCCACTCGTCGTATACTCCTGGCATAACACGTATTCGCCATCGATGATCTATGCACCTGCATCGTCACATGAGTCGATGATATGCAACATATGTAGTTGAGCAACAGAAAGAGACAGACTTGGCAAAAATAGAAGCAACATATCATAAGCATAAATAACAAAGTTCATCATACCCAAACTACCCTAACTAGAGTAATCTTTGCTAGTTGAGGAGAACGGTTTAATTACATCAGAAATAAAGTTTTGCCGTGCATAACTCAAAGTTTCGTCATACAGAAAGTATGGACTAAATGGACACATTCTCATATATCAACAGTCACTCAAACATGTCATGCCATCCATCCAAGTCAGGGAGATAGGCCCCGAGCTTAGTGCAAGGCTTCAGGTCGAAACGCTGAGCGGCTACATGTGTTTGGACGTCTTCCCGCGACATTTTCCCTTCCTCATAGAACATCCCCATTTTTTCGAGGACATCCTTCATGATGATTTTGGCAAGTTCACGTTGGATGTGATAGAACTCAGCTCGAAGCCGATGGTCCTCGATATCTCCTACGTTCCTTGCCCCTTGCAGAATATGGGCATCCCCGGATGTAGGTGACATGTGAAGGTTCTGCTGATCCTGTTTGTACTCCAGCATGTGGTGTAGGACATAGAATCCATCACTAAGAGTATCACTCGGTTGCTGGATGCAGCAGAAGTCGGTCTTATGGCTGAAAGTGAGCTTATCGTTCCTCTTCTTCTTGGTCTTGATCTCTCCACCTCGTACGTCGTAGAAAAAGATAGCACTGTCGAGAACAGACTTGATGTTGGTGTAATACTTTTTGTTCATGTTTTTCGACGAGTCCAAGTAAAGAGCGTGGGAGTATGGGGGTAAAGGATGATAAAGACGGCATGCTCGTGGCTGAGCAAAATAAGTACACCTTAAATTATTTAGCCTCCACCGTGCAAATGAATGATTGAAATTGAAGGAAGGATATCCGCGTGGATGACTTACAGGGGATGATAAGGCACGAGAATCGTCTCCTTGTCCTTATTTGCGACCATGAGATCGACGATGTAGTCCCTCGCGTATTCATGGTGCTCTACGCAGACTGCCAAGAAACTCTCGTGCATGAAGTACGGGTCAGCGATACAGATATAAGGTATCTGCTCAATCTCGATAATGTAGTTCATGTACAAGGCATAAAGGCGGACAAATGTAAAATCCAGCTTCTTCAAGTGAAACATGTCGAAGATGTAATCGAATCGAACGAAGAACTTCTCCGCGGGGAATGAGTCGACGTACAACCTTTGCCGCGACACGTTAACCACGTAGAGTGTCTATCCTGGATTTTCCATTACGATTGGGCTTTTCTCTCTCCGTAGCACATCGTCATGAAGTCTCCTTAGATCGCTGTGTATGGCCTCTACCGATGCCTTAGGTAGGATTGGTTCATCAGGGATATGCTATTTCACCGCATCGCGGACAAGTATACGGTCTTGAACCCGAGGCTGCGGAGGCGGTTGGATCATAGCAGCAGCTTTATTGTTGCCTTTCCTCGCTCTCTTCCGATGCTTCTTTGGTGGAAGATCATCTATAATACCTTAAGGATCCAGATGCGGCAATTCAGGCACCGACTCATGACGCTCACCCCCTGAATACTCATACTGCTGAGCCATCAATCCTCCATCATCAATGGCGCCGGTATTGAGGTACTGTTGAGTGTCATCGTCATCCTCATCCTCATCAATGGCGACATCATCAGCGACTAATGGAGCCTCTTCCTCACCCCATCCGCTATCACCCAGCACGACAGGTGACACTAATTGGGTAGGTGGGGTGATGATGTTCATACCTTGCGGAGGCTGCATGGTCATGGGTGTGCTCCCGGCCGCCTCCAGACGAAGCAGAGTCTTTGGCCACAATAGGACCCACGTCTTGCAATCGCCAAGACGCCGCGGGGTCTCGTCGTCATCTCCCCTGGTATCGAAGGAGCCAAATTCTCGTGGCCCGGTTTGACACTGGCCACGAAAACCTTGAAGACGTGAGGGGGGATCGGCCAGCTGTGGAACAATTGTTCCTTCGGCTTCATTATCGTCGCCTTCCCCACGTCCACCTTCTAGGAGTTGATGTCGTACAATATGGTGCACGGGGCGTCGGCCTGCAAAGACATGTCTGCGGCGTGAGACATCCGAAAGGCAACGGAAATGGGAGATTATACATTTATTGAAGAGGGCCGGTGTGATAAGTACTGTGAGGGCGTCGAGCTCATCCGAAGATGAAGCATCACCGAGCATGTCCGAGATGGAGGACGGGCTGCTATGAGCAGGTGCGGGAGCCGGTGCAGGAGCTGGTGCAGGTGCCGGTGCAGGTGCTGGTGCAATGCTAGTCGAGCTGTTCCCGAGGAAGTCGGCAAGGGGAAAGTCTGCTGCATCTTTATTTGGATTTTGCCTGCTCCAACTGACGATAGCCGGAACCAAGACACCACACGTAGTTGCCAGCTCCCGTTTTGCGGCAGCTATCGCTGTTGTGACTGTCTCAGCTGATTTCTTCTCAACCGCAATCTCAACCTTCTTGTCGATACTTTCTTCAGTTAACCTCCGTCTTTCCTTCCTCTCCTCCGTGGTCTCACTGTAGTACTTCTTCCACGTGGCGCTGTCTCCAACACCGTGCACGCGTCCATACGATGACCAAGTGCCCACCGGGAGTCGTTTCAATATGTTCAACGTCCGGTTGACTGGGGTGTCCCACTTGGGCCTCGTCAATGCCTCAGACGGCGAGTTGCTTTCGGCCACAATCCTGTGCTACTCTCTCTGCAAAAGGAACAATGATCGTTTACAAATAAGACTAAACATGTAGTCGAATTGATCAGAAAGTAAAATTACTAGCAGTCTCATGAACTCCTCGTGACCGGGCCCATCTCGAAAATCTTCTTGACTGGGTCCCAACGGTACCGGGCCCTGAGGACATCATGCTCCTGCGAGACGGTGAACTCCGCCAAGGGGTCTGGGATGCCCATACTTTCGCGTTTCGCGTCCTCCTTGGCCCATATGGACCTCTTCCCCACGTAACCACGGCTACAAAGGTGGTGCCGCCCCATGTTCCTCTGTTGAAGCCCCTTCATGTACTTCGACTTTTCTTTGGCATCTTCGGCATCGCAAGCCTCCGTGAATATTTGAAACTGCTCTTCCGTGATTGTCGGATTATCCTTTACAATCTCGGAGTAGGGATCCTTTTTGTCGATCACGCGTTTCACCCTTACTTTTCCAGGCGGCCAACGCGTCGCTAAACTTGGTCATGGCATGCTTGTTTATCTTCTTCATTGTCGGGTCTTTCTCTGGCTCAGTATATTGGATTTCATCCAGGCCTGGGAACAAGAATATCTGGTGCAACAGGGTTAGGAGGGAGTGCTTCATATTTGGTATATTCTTTAGTTTCTCATCGTTGATGGTGGTGCACGCCCGTACGATGTAGCTTATTTGATTGTCGTAGCAGGAGCGCGGTTCCACAGGCAGTTTTGGCTCAAAATTGTCATCGTCCACCTTGGTGACCACTAGTCTAGTAGTGAGGAGCTGGTTTGGGCGTCGACATCTCCTCTTCGATTTTGGTTCTATGGCTTTGCCGGTCTCGGTGCCGGTCTGGGTCTCAACGCCAATCTCGGCACCAGTCTCGATGTCGGTCTCGAATGTGATAGGTGGGCCTAGCAAAAACAACGGTTGATTGTTGGCAAGGTTCAAAAATTCTCCTGCCGCCCGGTAGACATCATCGCAATCGCCATAACACTGTCCTACGATTAAATCTAGTCAATTAATTCTACACCTAATAAAATGAATAATGACATAAAAAAGGCCTATGTTTTGCAGGAACGTTGAATCCTTCCCAGTGCGGCAAATCTCGGGCACTCGAGATGTCCTAGTTTGTAGCACAAGTAATCCCGAAAGTCACGAAAAATTTCGGCACAACCATTGCTAAAAAGTATACTAATCGAGCACCTGAAATTTGCCAGAATGGAAATGAATCAACATTCTGGCAAAACATAGGCCACTCGGCTTAATTCCCTGGAAACGACAAAAGGCCACTTGGGCACAATCGAGGAATTTTCATATATCATGACCACTTCAATGTTTCACACTTCAAGAAAATCTACACAAATTTCAAATTATGAATCCTAGAACTCAATTCAAATTATGTCCTACTGCCCTAACCCTACTGCCCTAGTACTTAAGCATCTACAAGTACTAACTAATTAGATGAACCCTAGCTAGCTACATAAGCATCTACAACTACTTAAGCATCCATTGATGAATACTAGGAATTATACAACTACTTAAGCATACATTGGGTGCACAACAACTATATAAGTACTTAAGCAGCTATATATACAACCCT
This sequence comes from Triticum dicoccoides, assembly GCF_002162155.2. NCBI lineage: Eukaryota > Viridiplantae > Streptophyta > Magnoliopsida > Poales > Poaceae > Triticum > Triticum dicoccoides. The sequence continues at coordinate 39,517,406 of NC_041385.1, read as the reverse complement.
ATAATATATTTAGTTAACTAAAGCATATACAAGTTTGTCCTAAAAATAATACTTAGTTAAGTACTTAAGCATATACAAATTTGTCCTAAAAATTCAATTAACTATTAATTTCATTCATTTAGGTCATTCATTTAACTTCAGCTAATTAACCTAGTAAAACCCTACTTCCCTAACTAAAAAAATATCTAATTAACATCTACTAGTACCACTACTGCCCTAACCTAATTAACGTAAGTTAATTCCTAGGGTCCTGTTATATGCTGCTGTTCTACTGCCCTAACCTAATTAACCTAAGTTAATCTAATTAACATCTACTAGTACAAGTACTGCTAATTCCTAGGGTTCACAACTAAATTCACCTAAGTTAATTAACCTAGAGAGGAGGGGTGGGGATTACAGAGAGGAGGGCGTTGAGGGTGGCTCGGGGGAACGGTTGCGGGGAGGGAGGGGCGGCGAGGAGCGGATGAGGGTGGCTCCAGGGGCGCGCGGCTTCGGTGACGGCGATGACACGGGGCTCCGATGATGGCGAATGAGGTAGGGGAGGCATGGAGCAGACGAGGGTGGCTCCTGGGGCACGCAGCTCGGGCGCAGGGCGATCGACAACAACTCGGTGGAACGGTTGCGGGAAGGCAGGGGCGACGGGGGAGAAGGGGAGAGGGGGAAAAGGACTTAGGAAAATTTTAAGCCCACGCATGGTTAAGTTAAACTAGCAGTAGCGCTGGAAAGGAAAACACGCTATAGCTAAGTTAGCTATAGCGATTTCCACTAAAACGCGCTACTGCTACAGGAAGTAGCTATTTATTTTCCTTTTTCTTTTCCTTTTATCTAAGGAATTTAACTATAGCGCGTGAACAGAAAAGCGATATTGCTAAAGTAGATAGCGCTTTGTGACAACAAGTGCTACTGCTATGCCTTTATCCTCTATTTTTCTTTTTCTTTTTTTCATTTCTCCTTTTTCTGTTTCTTTTATTTTCATTTATTTTTCTATTTACTTTTTTAGTTATATTCTTTTTCTTAGCAGTAGCGATGTACCGTAGAAACGCGCTGCTACAACGAACTTAGCAACAACGCGTTTCACACGGGCTCGCTACTAATATTCCTAGCCTACCGGCAACAGTGTGAGAATTATAATAGTAGCGCTTTTCTGCGCAGACGGGCTACTGCTACAACTATAGTTGTAGCGTGCTTTTGTGACAATCGCTACTACTAAGTAGCAGTAGCGCCTAGTTTGGACCAGCGCTACTGTTATACCTCTGTGTATAAGGTGTTCCCTAGTAATGCATGTCAGACTGACCATAGGGACATATCCGGAAACACGTAGAAACCCATCAGTACAACGGGCGCCCCTTCGATTTTTCATGAGGGTGGTGAGGACGCATCCATGGCGCTGTGTGGTGCCTTTCTGGTGCGTCGCGTGACGGACCAAGTAGAGGTATTTAAGACGGACGAGTAGTGTAGTTGGTAGCAGTTCCTAAGTAGATCATGTCGTTCCATGTTTTTGTATGAAAATGGAAATCATAAAATATGTAGTATGGTTGTGGTAGGTGAAATATGGACTATAAGGGCGTCCCCAGTGCCGACCCTTAAACAGCCTGTATATGTCCGGACGCAGCTGTGCAGACCCCGCAAGCCATCCAGAGTCGACCCCCATTGGTCCGGGTCGCAGTATGTACCTCAATTTTTCTGCAAACCAGAACAAAACCTGAGGGTCTTTGCGAGAATCCGGACACGAGCCACCTAGGACTCCGACACCCCTGTCCCACCCAAAACATAGGCGGAGCCCGTGCTTTTTTAGCTGGGCACACTATTTCCACGAAGAAGGAGGTGGCGGAGAAGGTGGCGGCATCGGCCGAGACGATGGCGACGATGGATTGAGAGTGGAGGCTCGGATTGGCGGACCGGCGGGACAGGAAATCCAAAAAATGTTTACCCACTGCCGCACTGATATTCTTTTGTGATCTGGCATGTAAAAACTAAGTACACTTGCCTGTTTTTGGTTGTGATCGGGCGATGATGTTATCCCGTGCTGCTGTGAGACCTGCCGCACGCTTTTTGATTAGACGGATT
>NC_041385.1:39475227-39514996 GCF_002162155.2 Triticum dicoccoides | reverse complement strand
GTGGATGGATGCGGTGTCCGGTTTGCGGGTCCGCATCGAAGATGCCCTAACAGGTGATCGTCTGCGGATGCGGCCGGTCTAGTCCATGGACGTTTGGGGACTCATATTTGATTTACTATGTGTGGTTGTAGATGCTATAACAGCGCCTAAAGACATGAAAACAAAAGAAGTCCTACAGTTCTTTTTTGACAATAGGTGGCTGAACCATACCCCCAAAAAACAACATGAAGATCGTGAGGTGTTGTCTACCCCTGAAGCAAAAGTAAAAAAATAAAAGGCCCTGTGGCATATTGGACATAAGTGTATTTCTGCGGCTAAATTTCTGAAGCATCTCAGTGACTGCACCTTCAAAACAATGCTTTTATTGGACTTTGGAGGACAAAAGTCAAGCTGTTGAACAGGACCCCATATATGGCGATGCTAAAACCACTTAAATGACTTCATGCAGATAACTGCAGTGCTTCGCCGTCGAGTACCATCTACGGGATTTTTTTATCAGAAATAATCGTCAAGAAAAAGGAGGTACCAGATAAACTATTAAGAACATATTACTAGTATATATGTGCATATTTTAACCGATGTATATATCACCATCTAAATGAAGACACCAAAAGATCAACAAAATAATTGTTTTCATGAAAATAGGGTATATGGTGCGATTTACTGTGCCAAGCAAAGATGCAACAACCATGACCAAGACATAAAACTTTGCTTATCACACACCTCAACTTCAAAACACCGTAACATGGAGCGGGAATCACATGTTTTATGGCGAACTGCTTCAATTATCCGCATGGGTCTATCTGTCCTGGTAGATTATGCGTTCAGAGCTAAAAAAAATAGTAATGAAAATTCATTTCCTATTTCCGTCCACTCGCAAGATCAACGGCCTGATCAAAGGTTGTAGCAGTACAATTGGATGGCCCTGGATACCATGGTTAAAGCTAGGACCAATAAATGAGCTATATTTCATCAACTGGAAGCACTATTAGTTTTAGCCCGTATGTGCCTGCAGACTCAGTCACTCAGGTAAACAATGTTGTACCTACTGCACATGCAAGCAGGACACTGGGCACCCTTAACATACATCTGTATTTTAGTCATTGCAAAGGTCCTGCGACGTTGAGGAAAAGTTGTTTTGCTTTCTAACTCGTTAATTGCATTACCCATGGAACAAATCCACATACATGGCAACAAAATGTAGGAATAAGAGACAGAGGGAAAGAAGCAAGCACTCAAACGTCAGGGATATCTATTACCTACTCGTGGTTGTGGATCATCTTGTCCGCTTTTTGTGCCATCCAACAAATGTTTAGACCGTCTTCTGCTAGAGGAGCTTCCACGTTCTATTGTCATCTAAGATGTAGGCCAAATAGCGATGCTGATACAAAAACTGATGCTGCCACTGGTCGCGCATCAGTCTGAGCTCAGTTCCGTATCCTACTAGGCGTAAGAGTACACTACTCCAATGTGAACTTATTTGACAGTAAAAACTTACATGGTGTCCAATTTCATCGTGCATCGGCTTACCGATAGTGCATGTTGATAATACATTATGTTTCTTATTTGTGCTAATACCAAATCATTGAACATAAGAAATCATGAGTTCTTTTATGGTACATCAAATTAATTTGGGCCATTTGTTTTTGTGATACAACGGTACGTTGGTACGGATGCAGCAACACTACACGAAAATGCATATACTATATTCAGCGCTAGTGGTTTTTGGGTAATACCGCCGTTTATCCCGCCAACCTAGGCAAAATGGGTTGAGGTGTCTTCTGCACTTTCATCAGCTCGTGGAGACGCATGGCTCTCTAGACATGCATCAGGTACGACGTACAAGGAATCAATAAGCAGGGACTCAGCACGGTCGATTGACTCAGGCTCGTAGGCGTTTTGGTTGTCATGGGCGCAAGGAGCACGCTCGGTAACCTGTAGACGTAGTGCGGCCCGTGCATACATATGCAGACTGACTTGATGACGGCGACCAACAAAACAGGAGTTGATGGCATGTGCGGCGGTGCATCAAGGGCGGTTTGACCAGGAATACTGGCGCAAGGGGAGACGTCACCACGCAGCGGCAACGACGACGGATGCTCAGTTGATTTTTATTTTCTTGCTTAATTCATGAGAGGCCCTAGAAGTTATCGTTGAAATGTCTAAAAAGACATATATTTAAGAAAGGAGGGAGTATGTTGAGAACGGTGATTTGGTGCCCGTGCCCAGCTGCTCCCGATATCTAGGCCTTCTGTTTCGCGCTCGAGATCCATGAATAATGAACTGGCGAGTCAGGCGCGAGTCGCGGAAAATGTGGGCGAGGCGAAATACCGTATGGAATAGTGCGCACATGGTGGGACCGAAGACGCGGTTGTGGCCGCGGACCAGGTCGTTAGTGATTTTGTCGATGCATCACTAGCAGAAAAAGGGCCTATAGTCCCGGTTCTGGAACTGGGACTACTCCCCCTTTAGTCCCGGTTCTTACACGAACACTAAAGGCCCTTCACGTGGCCGCTGCCTGGAGGTCCACCTTTAGTCCCGGTTGGTAACACCAACCGGTACTAAAGGAAATTTTATTATTATTTTTTTGATTTTTTTTGAATTTTTTTATTTTCAAATTTCTAAATTATTTTAACCTCTAATCTCTAATCACCCCTCATCACTGCTCAATTTAACCTCTAATCTCTAATCACCCCTCATCACTGCTCAATTTAACCTCTAATCTCTAATCACCCCTCATCATCCTAAATCATCTAACTTCCCAGACGATCACTCATCCTCTCACTACTCTAGCCTGAGCACGCTTAACTTCCGGGTTTTATTCTCCCTCGTTTCCAAGTCTGCACTTGTTATATTCCTAACAATAGTAAGATATCAATCCTATTAACCCTCATGAATTTAGCTTGAGCATGAAGTCACATATTTCAGTGTTCGAGTTTGAAACTATGGTTCTAAAAAATAATAATTATTTAGTAACACTAATATTTCTTGAATAAGTATCTTGACCATAGTTTGACCAAAGTTTGACCAGATTTGACCAAAATTCAAAAAATCTGAAATAATTATTTAGTAACACTAATATTTTTTGGATAAGTAGTTTGACCATTGTTTGACCACAGTTTGTCCACAGTTTGTCCAGATTTGACCAAAATTCAGAAAAACGGAAATTATTATTTAGTAACCCTAATACATCTTGAATAAGTAGTTTGACCAGATTTAAAAAAATCAAAAAAATATTCTTGAATAATTATTTAGTAACACTAATACTTCTTGAATAATTATTTAGTTTGACCATAGTAACACTAATAGTTTGACCATAGTAACACTAATATTCTTGAATAATTATTTAGTAACACTAACACTTGTCGGATAATTTTTTTCCTTTTAAAATTTGAGGATTCTAAAAATTTGAAAACAGGCCATAGGCCGTCAAAATCGGATGCGGATTTTCGTGCTGAACATTTTGATATATTATACGTTTTTTCTGACATCGTATGCAAAAGTTATAGCCGTTTTACATTTTCCCTACACTTTTTGCAAAACATGTCCAAATTTAAGTTTTTAAATTTTCCTAACTAGTAGATGTGGTAACATAACTACATCTCGAAGGATTTTAACTTTTGAAGTTTTTATCATTTTCTTTTGCTTTTTACAAAACTGAAAAGGCGATACAAGGGGGGGGTAGGATTTGAAAATTGCACCATTAGTACCGGTTCGTGGCACCAACCGGGACTAAAGGTCTCAACCCCATCAGTACCGGTTCGTGGCACGAACCGGTACTAATGGGGTTGAGACCTTTAGTACCGGTTCGTGCCACGAACCGATACAAATGGGCATCGCACCCTTTAGTACTGGTTCGTGGCACCAACCGGGACTAAAGGTTCCATTTGAACCAGGAGTAATGCCTGTACGGTGCGCTCGCCGCTCGAACCGGGACTAATGCTCACATTAGTCCCGGTTCGTAATGCAACCGGGATTAATGCTCTTTTCTGGCCAAACGAAAGTCCTGATTTCTACTAGTGCATGGATCAGATAACGGGGACGGGACGAAGACAAAAGCTGAGCCGTCCGGCGGACACGTATGCAACATGGGTCTCACGTGCTCGTCGTCCGTTCTGGGAACCCTCACCGCCCATCGTTCCCAGACCCGAGAGTGTACTACCGCCGCCACCCACCACCCCCGACACTCCTGGCGCGACCACCCTTGTTTCCACACGCCCGTTCGGAGCACCGCTCGTCGTGAGTCAGTACGGGAGTTCGTTTAGGCGGGGGAGGCTCGATGGCGGGTGCCTCTGGGTCAGAGGATGGAAGATGTGAGACTGGAGTTTATTCTGGATGCCGTTGACAGGTGAGTGATCTCGGATCCGCAAAATAGGGAAGAGAAATTAGGTTGTACTCGAGCGGCATGTCTAATGGCGGCCACTGTTGTCATTATTTTTTCATAGATTCCCCTTGCGTGAGGAGTTTGCCGACAGCCATGAACACCCAGATCCTGTTCCTCTGGTTTTGCTAGCCAACAGCGGGGCAACATCGTCGGCCGCTGCTGATTCCAGCCCTGGCTCTGGCTGTGGTCAGCAAGTCTGGTGGCGAAGGGAACGTTGATGCCCGTGCTGGGTTCGACGGCGACCGGATTCATCCCCAACTAGGTCAGCACAGTCCACAGACAGAGTAAATCCCCAAGAGCCAGGGTGGATGAAAAGGTCTAGTAACATGAAACCAGTTCTCGTAGAATTTCGAAGGCTGAGTGGCGACGTTTTCGCGGTGTCAATTGTTGGGAAAATTCAGACATGAGTTGCAACTAATTCAGCTTAGAGAGTGACATGAACCATTTATTTGACATCCTTATATGTACGAAAACATGTGGTTCTGATTTGATTAATCACAAGCTTTTCTGCTGCAAGGCTGCTCACAAAGGAAGATCAGAAAAAAAAGAAAAAAAAAAGGCAGTCTGAAAAATGTTTGTCGTTTTTTTTCTTCGAATTGCAGGTTAAGGCTGGGAAGTGCACCGCCGGACCATACCCCATGTCTATCCAGAATGAGTGCTATTAAGCAGTCAATTCGCAAATACGCCGAGGAACCAACAAAAGTTGTAATAAGACCAGAATTTGGTTTAAGCTTCGCTTCCTTGCGCGAGGCATATGACTTCTGCAACTTGTATTCGTGGGAAATTGGATTTTTTATAAGATATGGCGAGGGTAGATTGAATGCATAGAAGGACAAAATGCATGCAGGAGACCGTCTACGGGTGCTCGGCGAGATTTTGAAATCTGTACAGTCTTTCCTTCCTTTGTTGGATGAGTGTTCTAACCGATCATTCTCTGTTGGATTTGGTATATGATATGACTTCTACAGGACGCATGAACAGGTTGCGGGAGAGACTCTAATATAGGGCTAGGCCTGAAGATGTAGCCGGTCCAAGCGACGCAGGTGGCAGCAGGCCGCAGCAAGACCATGTTGCAGCTCAGAGACTGAAAGAGCAGCAGCAGATATGGAAACAAATTTCAGATGTTGAGCAGCAGACGAAGTTAGGCCTTGAGTGTAATAAGCACCATCCTTGACATGAGTCTGCGCTGTGGTGTCAACCATTGTGGATGACAAACAAGTAGTGTGGCGTCTAGAAGAGCTTACATGTTTACCTTTGCAGATGCCCGTTCGCATGGGATTGTACGGACGAGGGGAGGCACGTCTGGCAATGGTGATGTTGGTGATTCGCATGATCCGGCAGACAAGGAAAGGCGTCAGCGTGTGCGCAGCCTTGCTGCTGCGGCGCTTGAAGTAGTTAACCGGGCGATAGACAATCTGGAACTCTTTAAAGGTTTGTTGTGTTTTCCGACGAGACTAATTGGCTTAATGCGTTTTCCATAGATGCTGTTAACAGGTTGTGTTGTTGTTTCAGGCATGTTTGAGCATGCAAGGGGGCTCTTAACTGCACTTGGTGTGGATGGAGACATCAGAGGTGACTAGAAGCATATCGAACGGCATTTAAAACTGTGAGACTCTGTTAACGTGGCTTCTATGCAGATGTTAATCGAGATGCTCTTGTTTTGTTGGTGATAGCGCCCTGGTTCTCAATATCAAAATGGAGAAGTGGCTGAGGTTAATGATAGTGATGAGGAGGATGACTTCGATTGGGCAGCGGGAGAATCGTCACGGAGCGACTGGAGAGAGAAGTACCCAGCATCGGTTGGGCTGTATCATGTTGAGCCTTCCGAGCATTGTTGGAAATTACTGTAATATGTCATGTGTAACGTACGTGGTAGCCTTGAGCTTCACGTATAGGATTAGGAGAGTAGTTAGAGTATCCTTTTATCTTTCTATCCTTTCTTCTCTCTCTCTCTCGTGTAATCCTCCTCCATGGTTGGAGATCTCAACCGCACCATGTACTCCTACGAGACTAATCCTCTCGTCTCAATCAATATATACCTTGCGGGCTCTCTGTATGAGAGTTGAGACGCTTTACCAATTCTAACATGGTATTCAAAGCCATCTTCTTCCTCCACATCTAGCTCTCCACCAGATTAAACCTAGTCGCCATGAAAAACCTCCTTTAGATCAGAACCTAGCACCATGTCTTCTTCCTCCAGTTCGGCTTCTTTCTCTAGCTTGAACAACACAATCTCCGAACCTCTTAGCCACACCAACTACATCCTATGGCGTGCCCAGGCTCGCTCTCAGATCATGGGAGCCGGTCTCTATGAGTATCTTGACCAAACAATTCCTGAACCTACCAAAACAATCTCGTCCAAACACTCTCAAGGAAAGGAACAGATTGTTCCAAATCCCGCCTACACCCCTTGGTTAATCCAAGACCAGCAGATCGTAGCCTACCTGCTGAGAAATCTCTCCAAAGAAATCCTAGTTCAGGTTGCCTCGATGGAGACATCGCATGCGATCTGTGTTGGAAATATGAGCAATTTACTGAATGATTTTATTAACAGAAATACTAGATAAAGCATGACTAGTATAGCAATGATAAAACAAGCCATGCGATTTGAAAAAGAGAAGGTAAATAATATCTGCATATATGAGCTAGAACCGATCATCTCTAGAGCAGACAGTAGATCAAGATGCATATATGAAGTAGAGCCTAACATGTGTAGAGCAAATACTAGAAGAAGGAACTGTTGCAGGACTTCTAACAGGAAAGATAAAATCACGTACTGGACAGCAGCCGGAGCAGAGACACTGGACTTGGGGTCGGTGTCCTCCATGTCGTCGAGGAGGTTGTCGACATTGGGGAAGTAGTCGTTGTCGGGGAAGTAGTCGTCGGAGTCCGGGGCGTCCGTGACGAAGAATTCAGTAGTCGCGCAGAGCGCTCCCCAGAAACCTTATCACCCTTCTCCCGTACAGGACTCAAAAGGTGCAGTTCCAGAGGCCTACTGTCCCGACCTGCGGTGCACGCCGCAAGCCGGGATGAGGAAAAACGTAACAACAGCGCAGTGCTCAGGAACTTGTGGTGAGAGGAGGAAGAGATTCTGGTGCGTCTCTCTGAGAGGAGAGACCTCCCTTTTATAGGCGCAAGAGAAGGAGGCGAGAGGCTACGCCAGGAGCTGAAGGGAACGCGGGAGACGAAATGAACAGGCAGCAGCCGAAGAGGTGCGCCGTTCGGATTCAGTGTCCACTACAGAAAAATGTTTTAGCTTTCGAGTGACCTTTCGTATAGCCGTAGTGCGTGGCAAAAATTTAGACATCGGCTCGGCTCATTCCCGCAACCCGCGGCGCGTCGTTACGAGGCCTGGCGTGGTGAGGCGAGCGGCAGAGGAGGAGAGCGCGTGGATGTCCCTCTTGTTCTCATGCTCATACAAGTGGGGAAAGAGCCTCCCTTATAAGGAGGTCCAACTCCCACTCAACTAGCAATGTGGGACTAAACATTAGTAGTATCCCTTGCCTCACACAAATGGGCTAAGTGGGTCTCTAGGATTTATTTAGGAATTTCTGAAATAGTTATTGGGCTGTCCCAAAATAAACTAAATTCCAGCAATCTGGACATCCCTTGCAAACATGTTCACAGCCCAATCCGCATCCCGTGTGAATAACCTCAGAATCTCTCTGACCAATGCCCACAAAGTTTCCCAATCTGCTGCTGCTTATTTTAGTCATATGAGGTCTCTTCCGGATGAACTTGCAGCTGTAGGAAGGCCTATTGGAGAACCGGAGCTACTGTCCTTCATCATTGTCGGGCTGGACATGGATTACCAGTCCATCATCTCGGCCCTGGATGTCCGCGTCGAGCCCATCTCCGTTGATGAGCTGTTCGCCATGGTGGGAAACTTTGACCAGCGAGTCGAGCTTTTCCATGGCTCAGGTGCGGGTGGCTTCAAATCCTCGGCCAACATGGCTGCGAGGAATCGCGGCGGCGGCGGCAAAAACAACTACCGAGGCTTGCCCAAACCCACTAATGGTGGTGGTGGCGGGTATCACGGTGGTGGTGGAGGCAACAACGGCGGCGGCGGCTACAACAACCCCAACTACAACAACAACCACCAAGGGCGCCCCTTCTACAACAACAACCAGGGGTGCCAAGGTGGCTATGGCGGTGGCTACCGTGGTGGCTATGGCGGCGGCGACAACTTCCAAGGATATGATGAGTATGAGGGCAAATATCAAATTTGTAAAAAAACTAATCACATAGCAAAAGATTGTCTTTGGCGCTATGAAGAAAATTCGCAGAAGAAGAAAGTTGCAGCCGCCGCAGATGTGTCCTATGGTGTGGACACGAATTGGTATGCCGATACCGGTGCTACTGAACACCTCACTCCCGACATGGAAAGGTTGACCATGCAAGAGAAGTACCACGACCATGATCAAATCAACACCGCCGCAAACGGTCAAGGTATGATGATAACTCACGTTGTTCAATCTACTACTAAAACCCCTCATAGCGATATTCGTCTCAATGATGTCCTACTTGTTTCACATGCATCAAAAATTCTTGCTTCTGTTCATAAAATCACTCTTGATAATGGGGTCTTCATAGAGTTTCATCTGTTTTTCTTTTTGATCAAGGATCAGGCAACACGGAAGGTCCTTTATCACGGTAGATGCGTGGATGGTCTCTACCCATTGATTCCTACACTTTGCAAGTTCAATAAACAAGCTTTTGGAGCCATTAGAGTTTCTTCAGAAAGGTGGCACAATCGCTTAGGCCATCCGTATTTTTCCATTGTTTATCAAATTCTTAGTAAGAATAAACTCCCATTTGTTGGTGAGCGAAATTGTGAAACTATTTGTGATTCATGCCAGCGTGCAAAAAGTCATCAATTACCATATTCTATTTCTACTAGTGTGTCTGTTAAACCCATGCAATTGATCTTTTCTTATGTGTGGGGTCCAACACCCTCTTCCGTTGGTAGACACACTTATTATGTGAGCTTTATTGATGACTACAGTAAATTCACGTGGATTTATCTCCTTAAGAAACGTTCCGATGTCTTTCAAGTTTTCCATAACTTTCAAGCTCTAGTCGAGAGAAAATTTGATTGTAAAATCATTGCCATGCAATCAGACTGGGGTGGTGAGTAGGAGAAACTAAACTCAAGCATCGCCATATTGTTGAAGTAGGTCTTTCATTACTTGTTGCTGCTTCCATGCCACTAAAGTTTTGGGATGAAGCCTTCTTGAGTGCTGTTCACCTCATTAATATCTTGCCCAGTCGTGTCATTAACAATGAAACACCCACAGAATGTCTCCTTCATCTCAAACCAGACTACGCTCATCTTCGTGTCTTTGGTTGTGTGTGTTGGCCAAATCTCCGTCCATACAACAATCAAAAACTTATGTTTCGCTCCAAGCAGTGTGTTTTTATTGGCTATAGCGCTCAACATAAAGGAGTTAAGTGTCTCGATGTAGCTACTGGCCGAGTGTACATCTCTAGAGATATTGTTTTTGATGAGACACTTTTTCCTTTTGAGAAACTTCATCCCAATGCCGGTGCCCTTCTTCGTCAAGAAATCCTTCTCTTGCCACCATCTCTTTCTGGCCTTGATCATGAAGGTGCTAATAGTAGTTCTGACCTATTTGTGACTAATCATCATACCATGGCTAAGTCTACTGCTGCAGGAACAATTATTCCCGGTGCAAACAGAGTACAAAATGCTGAAACAGGTGGTCATTTTATGTGCCCCCCTCCAGGAGACAACGCAACCCTAGGAGGATCCGCCTCGGGATCAAGTCCGCTGCAGGCGGCAGCGCGCCCAGTCTCAAGATCCTTCTCTGGCGCTGATTCTGTCGGGCCCGCCTCTGGCGCCCCTGGCGCTGATTCCGCTGGGCACACGCCTCCTCCTGCCGACGCCAACGGTGACAACGATGTCGCCTCACCGCGCCAATCCCCGGGCAACACGGGGCGCACCTCCCACGGGCGGACGCGGTCACCTGCCTCGACCGGGCCCGCCACGTTCTCCTCTGCTTCGCCTAGGCCTGCCACGGTCTCCCCTGCGCGCTCACCTGGTTGGGTCACCCCGCCTGCCTCTGCCTCGGGATTGGGTGCGGCTGCTCCTGGCACCGAAGCTGCTGGGGGATTGGCATCCGCTGATATGGCTGATCCTGCTGGATCTTCTGCGCCGGATCCCTCCGTGGTCATTCCTGCAAAACCACGCACACGCCTACAAAAGGGAGTTTCTGCCCGAATTAATTACAAAAACTTCTCCAAATATGGATTATCTTGCATGGCAGGTGAACCTAAAAATCTAATGGATGCACTTGGTGATGATAGGTGGAAAACAGCTATGAATGACGAATTTGGGGCTTTATAGAGGAATAAAACTTGGCACTTGGTTCCTCCTCAACAAGGCAGAAACCACATTGACTGCAAATGGGTATATCACATTAAAAAGAAGTCAGATGGCACCATAGATCGTTACAAGGCCAGACTTGTGGCGAATGGTTTCAAGCAAAGGTATGGGCTAGATTATGAGGACACCTTTAGTCCCGTCTTTTAAGCTGCAACCATCCATCTTGTGCTGTCAATTGCTATTTCTAGGGGGTGGAGCCTCAGACAGCTAGATGTGCAGAATGCGTTTTTGCATGGCGTTCTGGAAGAAGATGTGTATATGAAACAGCCTCCTGGGTTTGAGGACAAAAACAAGCCGTTCCATATATGCAAACTTGATAAAGCGTTGTATGGTCTGAAGCAATCCCCGAGAGCATGGTACTCAAGACTTAGTATGAAGCTTCAGGCACTTGGGTTTGCTCAAAATCTGACACCTCGCTATTTATCTTTACCAAGCCACAAGTATCCATGTTTGTTCTCATATACGTTGATGATATAATTGTTACTAGCTCCTCCAATGATGTCGTAGCAAAGTTGCTTAAGAGTTTGGGTTCTGAGTTTGCTCTCAAGGATTTGGGAGATTTGCATTTCTTTTTGGGTATTGAGGTTCAGAAAAATGGTGATAGCCTTCATCTATCTCAAGCTAAATATGCAACTGAGTTGTTGAGCAGAATTGGTATGCAAAACTGTTAACCATCATCAACACCATTATCCAGTTCGGAACTTTTACCTTTGACAACAGGAGAACTTATGGACATGGAGGATATCACTAGTTACAGAAGCATTGTCAGTGGTCTTCAGTACTTGACTCTCACACGACCTGATATTTCCTTTGCAGTTAACAAAGTTTGTCAATTTATTCATGCACCAACCATCGCACATTGGACAACAGCTAAGAGAATTTTGAGGTATGTGAAGAATACAATGATTGTTGGTCTCACATTTAGAAAATCATCATCTACTCTTATAAGTGCATTTTCCGATGCGGATTGGGCTGGTTGTTTGGATGATAGGAGATCTACTGGTGGGTTTGCCATTTTCTATGGGCCTAATTTAATTTCTTGGTGTGCAAAAAAACAAGCAACTGTGTCTAGGTCGAGTACTGAAGCAGAGTATAAAGCATTAGCCAATGCCACAACAGAAGTCATTTGGGTTCAGTCTATGTTGAAGGAACTTGGCATTTCAGAAGTTCATCCTCCATGTCTGTGGTGTGATAACCTTGGTGTAACATATTTATCTGCTAATCCAGTTTTCCATGCCAGGACTAAGCATATCGAGATAGATTTTCACTTTGTCAGAGAACGAGTTGCAAATAAACAATTAGAGGTCAGATTTATTCCCTCAAAGGATCAGCTTGCAGATGGTTTTACAAAGGCGTTACCCACAAAAGGTTTTGAAGAATTTCGACGTAATCTCAACTTAGTATCATTGTGATTAAGGGGGAGTGTTGGAAATACTGTAATATGTCTTGTGTAACGTACGTGGTAGCCTTGAGCTTCACGTGTAGGATTAGGAGAGTAGTTAGAGGATCCTTTTATCTTTCTATCCTTTCTTCTCTCTCTCTCTCGTGTAATCCTCCTCCACGGTTGGAGATCTCAACCGCACCATGTACTCCTACGAGACTAATTCTCTCGTCACAATCAATATATACCTCGCGGGCTCTCTGTATGAGAGTTGAGATGCTTTACCAATTCTAACAAGCATGACGTTTCAAAATTCTATGTAGGCATGGTAGGCTGTGGCGAGTGGCGACAATGTTCTAAAGAAGTAAGAATGACAACCGTAGAACTATCCCATGGCAAGTATTTTCTACTGTTTGGCTGTCCTTGCCATGTGATTCTGAAATCCGTAAATTTCTACAGGAAGTGGTTCAAGCACTATCATCCGAGACTAGCTGTGGCGTCTGGCCAGGACCTGAAGGACAAGCTAACTCCTGGTGGCGAGCTGACACTGAATCTGTGGACATGCATACAGAGGATGCTAAGCGGGAAGGATAAGATCATGTACAAGGGGTGGCTAGACAGATTCAGAGGCATCTTCGATCCACGTTTTGTTGTACGAATGCTTGCTTGGTAGCAACTTACGAAGGTTATGTGGCCCGTAGATTGTAAAACCTGATGCTTCCATATTTAATCTGAATGCTGGTGGAGCTTTGCAGGGACGATGAAGACAAGGATTGGGAGTACATCTACATGATGATGGACTGTGAAAAAATGTGCTATAGAATCGACTGGCTTAAAAAGGTAAAGGAGCTATCCCCTCAACAATACATAAACTGGGCAGCCCCCATAGTCTGGACAGCTTACTTATTGTGGTGATGCACAACAACTTTCAGTTCATGTTCCCGGTGAATTTCATGGATTGCTGGTCGGTGTATATCCTGGAAAAGGATAAGAAGATTGTGATGGTGCTTGATCCAACTGAGACATATCCGGAAGATGAGATGAAGATCAAGCTCGAGCCGCTTGCAAAGTAGTTTCAGAAAAGGTTCTGCAACATGTTCAATGACGTGTATGGTGCTGGATTGGTAGAGACGACTGGGTGATCTTTTGTGTATCCTTTGGAGGCGCAGCACGAGCCATGCAGTAGGTCAGTGCACCTTCATCATTGCCTTAGTGGCAGCTCGGTCTGAGTGATCAAAAACTGTGCCATTTAAATTCATACGGTGTGCCTCTGTTGTGATTTGCATGGAAGACAAGGGTGTCTATGTTGTGCGCTATGTCCTGAACTTTACTGGTCTATACTTACGATAAACTTTGAGCCAGGTAAAACATGAGAAACCAAGAAGTTAATTGAACCTGACATGGTTGTATCGTTGATTGAACTGAATGGTTAGAAAAAAATGTTGCTTCCCCGCAGGGCCAGATTGAGCAGCTACGGAAGAAGATTGCATATGAGGTGGTGATCATGAGGGGTAACAAAAGAGAACTTCTGGATTTCATGTGTGAGGAGATAACTGACTGAAGATGGAGTGGGCGTATTTGCAGTCTGCGTACAGCCCGGCAAGGTCTTTTGGCTGTGCGTCAAGTACGTCGTTAGGCACTGGGGTTTAAGTTCTGGAGTCATTTTGAGTTGCGAGCGAAAGAAGTACTGTAGATTATTAGTTTGGACACCTATGGTAATGTGTTGTGTTTCAGGCAATGGGCCTGCGTGAATGTAGGATTAAGTATGGAGATGTGATGACTTGTCTGTTTGTTTGCAAATTGCTATGTCAGATGAAATGAACTAAGTATGGTCATATTGGACAGTACGTGCGCGTGTAGTAATTTTAGTATGGTATGAAAAGAAATAAAGAATGAAGAACGAATGGGTCTCAGGGCAGTTTCAGGTGTTTTTTTTTTTTTGGCATGCATTCCTGGGTTGTATGCATGTGCACAAAAAAATGGAGATATTTTGAGCGAGTGGATGAGCTTGGGGAAGAGGGGCGAGGGTTGGGGATGTGGGGGCACGTTGCCGTTTGTGCAGCAGTCAGTGTATGATGGCTCAGGTGGGCTCATAAACTTAGCTGAGCCGTGGGCCGACCATCTGGTCCGGGTGGACAGTGTTGCGCGCCGTGACCATCAACGCAGTCAGAACGAATTTTTGGGACAATACGAAACAAAAATACAGTTGCTGGCGCACATCCCAACGCGAATGGACGAAGTAGATATCAGGATCAGCTGAGCCCGGGCTCAGAAACTGATATCTGGAGTATGTTATATTTTTCATCTGATGCCCGTGTAGATGTTTTTTACGAATACGTTAAGGCTGCATATCTTTTCATTGATAGAAGGAGAGAGTTACAATATTGGGATTACACGAACTCATTAAGCCATGTGTACAAGAAAGGATGGAAATGAGTTAGGAGCAGACAGGCACGGGGTTGCTCAGCCCAGCCCGTGCAGATGTAGTGACCAGAAGATCACAAAATCTTTGCTTTTATGAATAAAATATTATTTGGTCCATTTGACATGTTCCTTCAAATGCTTCAGTAGATTAATGATGACCTTTGGCGGGGCGTGCACGACCTTGGCAAACAAGCCGCAACTGGTCTTGCTTTTAAAAGGATGCAACCATCGTGTTGGAGACATAAAGGCTCGTTCGCTATCCATATCCACTTCAAGACACTGTAACATGGAACGACGATCACATGTTTCGATCGCAAACCGCTTCAAATTTCCACATCTATCCTTCTTAGTGGATTGACCGTCCTGGTCACTCGCATAATCCACAGCCATCCAATCAGAGGATGTACGATGATCTGATGGCTCTAATTATATAAGTTGTTTATTATCAAGTTAAAGCACTAGTTTAGGCGTTCTGCATACCGTGCATTCACGAAAAATAATGCTGTGCCTGTCCTATGTGCACGAGGCTAACCTAAGCCCGCATCTGTCTTAATTTAGTTGTTGCATGGGACGATGAGGAAACAATACTCTGCTTTCTGACTAAATCGTCCTACGTATGTGGATGTAGTTTCTGTGCATAGTACTCGTACAGTGGAAGCTTATCATCAAGTTAGCTGAATGCACAGAGAAGGTGCCTCTTGTGAGACCGCAAGGAGCAGATCGCCTTGCTCCAAATGATTCTTTTTTGAAAAAGGGATTCCCCGGCCTCTGCATCACAACGATGCATACGTCCATCTTATTAAAACAAATAAATATGTTCCAACAAGGTCTTAAAGTCTCCAAAAGAAAATAGAAAATTGCTCACACAGAGCCAAAGAGCTAGAAGAAAAACTAGCCAAATAAAGGACGTCACAACCGGCTAGGCAAAAGAGAGATAGGTAAATTAATTGCCTATCCTATTACATGACCGCCATCCAAACCGGTTGAAAATATTCCGAGCTACCATCTCCCAGCGGATAGATCCAATAACCAACGCTCCCTGGCCTCCGTCGGAGTGAGTAGCGACCACGAACGGATCAACGCCGTGGCTCTGAAAATAACCTGCAAAAAATGAATGCGTGTTGTTCTGTTAAAAACCAAATCATTTCTGCAATTCCAGAGCGCCCACAAAAAGGCGCATACTCCGACGCGAATATGTCTCGCTAACTCGGGCTCTATCCCGTTAAGCCACGTTCCAAATAACGTGTTGACAGAACTCGGTGGAGTAATATTGAAAGCAATATGGACGGTTCGCCATAAATCTTTGGCTAGCGGGCAATCAAGAAACAGGTGTTTGATCGTCTCATCCCGATCACAGAAACTACACCTAGTAGGTCCTGTCCAATTACGCTTTGCCAAGTTATCCTTTGTTAAAATAACTTGTTTATGGAGAAACCACATAAACACTTTAATTTTTAACTGTATATACTCCACACCTAGTAAGCTTCCAACGTAATTCATCGGGTTGTTGAGAAGCCTGAACCTCCATCAGTCTACTTACTAGACGGAGCCAATCTTCCCAACGATTGCCCACTAGCGCCCTTCTGAACTGAATATTAAGGGGGGTAGATTGTGTTGGGGAACGTAGTAATTTCAAAAATTTCCTACGTACACGCAAGATCATGGTGATGGCATAGCAACGAGAGGGGAGAGTGTTGTCCACGTACCCTCGTAGACCGTAAGCGGAAGCGTTATGACAACGCGGTTGATGTAGTCGTACGTCTTCACGATCCGACCGATCCAAGTACCGAACGTACGGCACCTCCGAGTTCAGCACACGTTCAGCTCGATGACGATCCCGGGGCTTCGATCCAGCAAAGCTTCGGGGATGAGTTCCGTCAACACGACGGCGTGGTGACGATGATGACGCTCTACCGGTGCAGGGCTTCGCCTAAACTCTGCGACGATATGACCGAGGTGAAATATGGTGGAAGGGGGCACCGCACACGGCTAAGGAACGATCCGTAGATCAACTTGTGTGTCATGGGGTGCCCCCTGCCCCCGTATATAAAAGAGCAAGGGGGAGGGGGCGGCCGGCCAAGGGAGGGCGCGCCAGGGAGGAGTCCTACTCCCACCGGGAGTAGGACTCCCTCCTTTCCTAGTCCAACTAGGAGAGGGGAAGGAAGGGAAGGAGAAGGAGAAGGAAGGAGAGGGAGGAAAAAGAGGAAAGGGGGGACGGCCCCCTAGTCCAATTCGGTTTGGACTAGGGGGGCCGCGCGCCCTGCCTCCTCTCTTCCACCACTTGGCCCATGAGGCCCATTGCTTCTTCCTCGTATTCCCGTAACTCCCCGGTACCCCCGAAAATACCTGAATCACTCGAAACCTTTCTGAACTCCGAATATAGTCGTCCAATATATCGATCTTTACGTCTCGACCATTTCGAGACTCCTCGTCATGTCCCCGATCTCATCCGGGACTCCGACCTCCTTCGATACATCAAAACTCATAAACTCATGGGATGTAGTTATTGTGCATAGTACTCGTATAGTGGAAGCTTATCATCAAGTTAGCTGAATGCACAGAGAAGGTGCCTCCTGTGAGACCGCAAGGAGCAGATCGCCTTGCTCCAAATGATGACGGCAATCAGTTATTAACGAGGCTTGTCCCACAGCCAACAAGGCGAACAAGCAAGTTATCTATCCCATATCATATTAAGTGTGCCTCAAAAGGACGTATCTAGTACTGAATTACGTTTAGATACAATCGTTTGAGCGACGCTTAAACACTTAATATGATAGAGAGGGGGTAGTAATTTGATGCTGAGCAGTCACCTCGGTTTAGCAGTGGTCTCAACAGCATGGAAGGACTTGAAACTGAACAGCTGGTCTCATTCACGCACAAACGCTACAAGTGAGGGCCCAGCGGCAGCTCAGCTATGCTAGGACATGTGCTCATCATTGTGTTTGTATTCGCCCAGCGGCAAGGACGAAGAGGACGATCGTCTCGCTCGCTTTGCTTCGCTCCACAACGAAACAAACCGTCTTTGCAAGAAAATAACGTTGCACCATTTGCATTTGCATGAGGCTAACATAAACCTACATCTATATTTTTAGTCTTTGCAAGGCACGAGCTTCTTTCTAAATCTTTTGTTGCTCATCAACCCATGGACCATTTGTGGACGAGTTCTCATGCAGACAGTACTGCTATAGTGTGTTCCCATCATCGACTAGATCTGCCTCCTTGGAGACCCCGAGGGGCAGATCCCTGTGCCATAATGATGAGAATGCAACAACCACTTAAATAAGTCTGTCTGGCAGCCAAAAGATGATCATACAAATGACTCTGATCGTGAGAGGTGTGCTCGGTTGACAGTGGCAGATGTATTAATATTTGCCTGAACGGCATGCACGGATGACTTGACACTGAACAGCTGCTCTCAGTCACGAACAGGTGCTAGGACATCACCTTTCATCTTTCGACCTTGTGACGGTACACTGGTGTCGCGAGGTCTCGGGCTAAACTGTCTTAGGTATCCGATGCCCTTCGACCATGCCGGTGATGATCCTCGCCTTGCTGGTGCTTGGCTAGAGTATTGAATTTTCCGAGA
The DNA here is from genome assembly GCF_002162155.2 of Triticum dicoccoides. NCBI lineage: Eukaryota > Viridiplantae > Streptophyta > Magnoliopsida > Poales > Poaceae > Triticum > Triticum dicoccoides. The sequence continues at coordinate 39,496,815 of NC_041385.1, read as the reverse complement.
AGGCCATGGCTGCATCCCACCCTTCGATCTGGGCCGGCGCAATTGAGTCACGGGTCTCTGCTGTGCTATGTCCTCTCATCTCACCGACGGCACATCAGTGTCATCTCACCGTCTCAGCTATCCGAGGCCTTCCGATCGTGTCGGTGAATTTCCTTGTACTGGCAAGTGCATGGTCCCACATCATTCTCGGTCCTAGTGGTTCCCTGCCTTTGGTGTCAAGAGGGACTTCGCAGAACTCCTCATGTGGCTTGGGGTTGAGGCTCTACCATCAGCTCCTAGGGTTTCGGTTCGCTTGTCGCTAACCTCCCCTTTCTCTTTTGGTTTTCCTCTTGCTTTTGTGTATTGGGCTTTTGCCTCTGTAATCCTTGCATCTCTTGATGGTCCCCCATCGTCCCCCGCGTTGCCCCCTACTAAGGCGACTCGGGCGGAGATCCCATCTGCGCCGCCGGGCTGTCTCCCCCGTGTCCTCCCCTCCGTCGCTGCTGGAGGAAGCCGCCGGGGCGCCTCTCGGCGGCGGCGGAGGACTACTTCATTCCCGTGTACAGATCGGGTGAGGCAGGTCACCCATCGGCGCCGGGGCGCCTGTCCCGGATCTGGGCCGCAGCGACTCGCCTCCGGTGACGAGCAAGGCGGCGGCGTGGTGGCGGGCGGAGGCGGCGGAGCTGCAGGCGACGTGGCAGTCCGGGTGGTGCGGGCCGCTAGGCGCTTCCACATGGTCACAGCGGCCATGGTTGGGGTGGCCGGCGACTCGTCGATGTTCGGCCTGGTGGCGGCCACGATGTTCGGCCTGGATCCCGGTGCGGCGGCCCTGGAAGGTGGCGGCAGGTGAAGCTCGGGCTGCCCGCGACGGCATAGTGTGGTGTTGTCCCTGTCCAAGGCGAATCTGCACCGGCGATGGTCTCCGGATTGGTTCGGATAAGAGACGGCGATGAGCGCGCGGGATCCCACTCGACGGCTCTCACGGTTTCGAGAGGTAGGGTGGCAGCCCTCCTCCCAAGCTCCAGTGGTGGCACCCTCAGGAAGTGGCCGGTGTGCCAAGGGTTCCCACAGTGGCAGTGCCCTTGCGGATGGCCCCTGATCTAGGCGGCTAGATCTGGGGCTTTGAAGGCGGTCGAGACGGTGCACAGGTTGTCGACTGGATCGCTCGGGACAGATCCGGGTGAAAACCTAGTCTTCGGCCGGTGGCCGGAGCCGGTGATGGCGACGCCCTTGCTTCGTTTCCTTCTTGAAGGCATCATCGAGGTGAAGCTCCCAGTTCCTCCTGATACCTCAGGGGGAAACCCTTGATCAATTGATCGGATGATGGTGGCGCTCTCGTGTCGGTCCCTCCTTTGGGGCGTCATTCTTGGAGGTGTGCATTGGATCGAGGGACCAGTGGACGGTTTTACTGTTTTACTGGTGGAGCGGCGTTTCTTGTTCGCATCGGCGTTGTGGAGTCTCGGCGGCGTGGCGTAGTAGGGTCTCGGCAACGGATGTGTGATGATGGACTCGTGTAGGGAGATGGTGTTGTCTGACGTCGTGGTGGCGTCGACTGCAGTCCTGCCAATTGATCCGTCGGTACATGCTCTGAAGATGGTCGGTGGAAGATGGCAGTGGCAGCCTCTGAGAGGGCGCCGAACCGGTGAGTGCCCAAGAGCAGGTGGCTTAGTTGCGGCCTCAGGTTCTAGATGTTACGCATTGGTGCGAGGTCTGTTGGCATTTGGCCCGGACTCTCGGCACCCCCTTCATCAGTTAGATAGGAATAGCGACAGGTGTTGCGAAGATGGTGGCTTCAGACTTATTGATGTATTTTTTTGTAAGGTCTTTGTGAATAATCAATAAAATGACCGCATGCATCAGCATGCATCTTTCAGATGCAGAGGCCGGGAGTCATCCTCCTTTTCTAAATAAAAAATAAAAAAAATCCTTGCGTCTCTCTTTTGGTTTTCCTTTTGCTTTTGCCTCTTGGGGTTTTGCCTCTGTAAGCCTTGCGCGTGAGTCCAACTTGCTGATTTTACCATTTTGGCCAAATGAAATGTTTAGATGGGCAGTTCGGCTCCAGTGACGTTTAAAAAAACATCATGTGCAGAATCTGCTTATAATGTGTGTGCACACCGGCAAGACGCATGACGACACAAACACAAACAGTCGCCGAACGTGCATGTTGTCACGATCAGCGGGCCCCGACCTCCCCGGCATGAGGAGCCTGCATGCACATTCATGTCAGCGGGGCCAGTCAGCTTACAGAGCTTAGTGCATTCCTCGCTTCATCCACTACCCCACCTTCCTCTTATACTAGATCATCGATGGCGCGTGTTGCCGCGCCCATCCATTCTGTCAATAGAATGATACACATTTATGAACTTGTGTAAAAATAAGGATACCAGTGCACCCATTCATTTCATTTAGAAATAACAATATTGAAATTAGTGTGTTACATGCCCCCGAAAAAAATCCAGCCTTTTGTCCACGTTTAGTCCGCTGCATGTATCACCACTCGTATCATCATCATCTCCCCCTGCATCAATGACATCACAATCAGAATCGACCACTGTTTCTCCATCTATGTTGTATATGTCCCAAGGTTGCTTGACCACAAGTTGATACCTAACTTTTCGTTCAAGGGTAAAGAGAAGCAAGCCTTTCTTTTTTTGTTATTCATTCATAAACATTGGAATTAGAGATCTTCAGGATGAAGTCTCGGTCAGAAACATCATTCACTTAGAAAGTTGAAGACAATACATAAATAATATTTTGATCAAAGTACTAAGGAGTGATGGTACACACAATAGCAGGAACAACAAAAATAGTAGTACAATCACAGAAAGTCAAACCATGTTTTTCGATAATTTTCAATAAATGGAGATAATATTGTTAAGTAAATATTAAGTTAAATATAACTGAACTGCAAAAAGAGGCGAACAATGCAAGATTTACCATGTGATAGTTTCCTTACTGGAAAAAAGCAATGGGAAACACACAACGTATATGCTTTTAAGGGAAGCCTAACTATACAATGATATTACGATTATTTTTTCTAGTCAAAGTAGCAGTTTTCATGAAGTAATAACCCAGCTTATCCCTGGTGGAGTGATTCCTAATAGTAGTTATACACTTACACTGCATCATAGGCAAATTGAGGGCAAGGATTTACCGGAGATATTAGTCTAAACCTCCTTTTCATAGCTTATAGTTAAAATCATTTTCTGATATTAGTTAATACATAATGACAGATTGAGTTTATAGTCTTGTAGCTCATCCCCTTTTAAAAAGTCTTGGAGCTCTTCAAACCCCTAAAATTGGCCAAAAACAGCAAACGAACAAGTAAAAGCACGCAACTGCCAATCAACTTCAGGAAATGCATGTTACATGAAGGATATGAAATCAATATGTCAAAACAGATACGCACCGGCATTTGCCTCCGAGTCCTGAACACATAATAGGATACCGTGCCTTAAGCTTCAGAATACATGTTTGGATACTTGTTCCGACCAACGAGTGCATAAATGAATTGGCAAATGGACCATTGAAGTCAAGTACAGATCCGGCAGTGTTCCATAATGCAGATGTTACGATTATATTCCAAACTTTCATAACAAAATTACAATCGCCCAATCATGCATGTGGCACGACAAAGATAGCGTGCCATACCTCCTTTTTTACTTGATATTACAAACAAGGACTGATGAAGAACAAACACCACATAGTGTGTATCACAATCATACCTGCACGTTCAAGATGTTCCTGAGAGAAGGAACATCATAATCAGAACATTATTTTATAGAAATAAAGCTCACAACATTGGATTGCTCTGTAGGAAGAAGATTGTCTATTACCTCCTTTTCTATTTGATACTGCAACATTGGAATTGTCAGAAAGCTACCATCAGAAGTGTTGTTTCTCTCCAAATGAGGCACAGTTTGCAGAATGAAATCATGCTACCAACAGAACGAGTAAAATTGCTGTCAAATGCTACGATTATTCGGTTCTGCTGATAGTTCTGAAAAAAGAAAGATTCCTGAATGAACATTGCCATAATATTCCAGTTAGCAAATTCCTACCTGATAAAATTTCCCAAAAGCAAAATCTTGCAGCTGCCACATCCAAACTGTAATATATCATTGCAGAAATAAGTGCACTGTAATAAGAGAGAAGAAAAATTAGGAAAACTTTATAGGAAATCAATAGTCCAGCTTGCAAACAAATTGTGTTCCTATGAATTAAAACATGCAGCCCCTAATTGGGCTACAGATTCCGCGCGTAAACTAATGGCTGCATGCAGTGTGAATGGAAAAAGGAATAAAGGAGCATAAGTTGATATTTGGGGCTTACCGGCAGATTGACTTGTATGGTTGATCCTAATGCACGTAGCTCCACAACGTTGACACTTGACAGGAATACAGGATACATCTACCACTCTAGAATCAAAACATGCAGCCCGTCAAGTCTCACAAGCATAATGCAGGCCGGCGACCTGTAGACGTAGTGTGGTGCTTGGATATGCAGACCAACCTGATGATGTCGGCCCGACAAAACAGAAAGGTGATGGCGTGCGGTGGTGCATCAACGGAGGTATGACCAGGGATACTGGCGTGAAGGGAGATGTGACCATGCGGCAGCAACGACGACGGATGCTTGATTGAATTTTATTTTCTTCCTTAATTGATTAGAGTCACTAGAAGTTAGCAACAATTACCAAGTTGTCCTCGAGTCAAACTCTGAGCTGAATCATACTAACCACTTGATCCATTTAATACTACACTTTAAATTTTGTAGTATGATGCACCATAAAATCTCAAATATCTCTATTTTTAGTAATATTACCTCTTTTCTTATTAGTTATATTTAGAGTAATTGTTTGGATGGTCGTCCAATGCGAATATCATCTTTGTGATTTATAACAAAAGTAATCACCAACAACGAGAAGGAACCATTTGCCAAACAATCATGAATAATTTACTAATGTGTATATTTTTCATCTGATGCCCATGTAGATATAGTGACCAGAAGATCACAAATTCTTTGCTTTATATTGTCCATTTAACGTGTTGGTTCAAATGCCTCAGTAGACTAATGATGAACTTTGGCAGGGCGTGCACGACCTTGGCAAACAAGACGCAGTTGGTCTTGCTTTTAAAAGGATGCAACCACCATGTTGAAGACATAAAGCTTCCTTCGCAATCCAAATCAACTTCAAGACACTCTAATATGGAATGAGGATCACATGCTTAGATTGCAAACCGTTTCCTGGTCACTCGCATGATCTACAGCCGTCCAATCAAGGATGTAGGATGATCTGATGGCTCTACTTATACAAGTTGTTTATTATCAAGTTAAAGCTCAAGTCTAGGCATCCTGCAGGCTGCGCATTCACAAAAAGTAATGGTGTGCCTGTCCCATGTGCACGAGGCAAACCTAAACCCACATCTGTCTTAATTGGAGTTGTTGCATGGGGCGCGGAGGAGACAATGCTTTGCTTTCTGATTAAATCCTACGTATGCGGATGTAGTTTTCGTGCATACTAATATAGTGTGAGCTTATCATCAAGCTAGCTCGATCTAGAAAGGTGCCTCCTTCCAGACCGCAAGGGGCAGATCGCCTTGCTCCAAATGATGACGGCAATCAGTTACTAACTAGACCGTTCAACAAGACAAACAAGCAAGTTAACTACTACCCCCTCTATTTCACGATAAGTGTCGTGGTTAGTCCTCTAATAGTGAGCAATCAACACGGTTTAGCAGTGGTCTGAATAGCTACGGCCCTTGCAAATGAGAATTATGACAGGTCACCTCTGGTTGATTTGAAAAAGGAAGCCATGAGCATATCAAAGCTTATAAATAAGTTTAAACTGTCCAAGATCAACTGATAGGCCAATGTGGTGGCCCATCAAATTGCGAAGTTTACCTTTGAGGTAGATCAGATGGTGTCCTTGTTAACAATGTTCCATCCTACGTGTGGAAGCTGTAAAGAACAATTATAATAACTTTGTTTTAAATTAATATATGAGGAGGTGTTTAAAAAACACTGAACAGCTGGTCTCATTCACGCACAAACGCTACAAGCGAGGGGCCAGTGGCAGCTAAGCTATGCTAGGACAGGTGCTGAATGTGCTCATCAGTGTGTGTGTGTCAGTCTTCGCAAGAAAATAATGTTGCACCAGTTGCATGTGCACGACACTAACCTAAGCTTACATCTCTATTTTTAGTCTTTGCAAGGCACGTGCTGCTTGCTAAACCTTTTGTTGCTCATCAACCCATGGACCATACGTGGACGTAGTTTTCATGCACAGACTACTGATATATTGCGTACCCATCATCGACTACTCCCTTCTTTTCTAAATATTTATCTTTCTAGAGATTTCAACAAATGACTATATACGGAGCAGAATGAGTGAATGTACACTCTAAAAATATGTCTATATAAATCCGTATGTGGTAGTCTATTTGAAATCTCTAAAAGACAAATATTTAGGAACCAAGGGAGTAGATACCAGCTCCAAACTGATGACAATGCAACAACCACTTAAATAAGCCTGTCCGGCGGCCAAAAGATGAACACGGAAATGACTTTGATCATGAGAGATCGACTCAGTTGACGGTGACAGATGTGTTAATAGTGGTCTGAAGTCTGAACGGCATGCACAGACAACTTTACACTCAACAGCAGCTCTCAGTCACGAACAAATGCTACGACGGGCGTGAGCTGCTAGGAGATCACCTTTCAACTTTCGACCTTGTGACGGTACACAGGTGAAAAAATCATGAGTGCGAGCCAGCAAAACTTCACTATATTGAGAGAGGTTATAAACACCGAGGATTTACAACTGGTCAACTTATTCCATGCGGCAGCTTACAAAGGATATATATAGGAGTAGTGATCTAGGTCGATATTGATCCATAGCGCGGGGTTTATACTGTTTACATGGTTCAGTTTATACGGTTTTTTGGTTTGTACAGTATTAATACTTTGGTTAATACAGTATGAAATTTAGATACGGTCCAGTTTCGGTATATACTAAATTATTTCGGTATGGTTTGGGTATATACCATAAAAACCAAAGTTGATGCGAATTTAAAAATGACATATAATAGTTTACAAATTTATGACTCAAAACACATACTCCCTCTCTGTTCCAAAATAGATGACCCAACTTTGTACTAAATTTAGTATAAAGTTGAGTCATCTATTTTAAAACGGAGGGAGTATCTTTTTATACAAAGAGTATATAACTATATGCCAGTGTATATGCATGCATGGATTCGATGGTTATGGACATGCTTTAGCATTCTTTTCATGAGAAGTATGACTACGTTATAAGAAAAATGGATGCACTCAACAGGAAATCTAGCTTATGTACAAAAAAATGACTACTTGTATGGTTGTCTCCTCAAGATATATACATATATTTTTTACTTCGGTTTTTCGGTATATATCATAAAAACCAGAATTAAAAACAGTATGAAAAGTTCGTACCATACTGAAACCATAAACCATAAAAATCATAAAATTAGTTCGGTTTGGTTTATTTTTGATATGGTTTTTTTGGTTCGGTTTTAAAATGCACAGGGTTAAGCACAGGTGCCCGATGACTAATTCTACCCACAGTCGCGTCGATTACCTGACGATCATGTCACCCTGCTCCTCGACGCCATCGCCAACCTATCTGTTTTGTTGCACCTGTGCCCCACTCAGTACAAGAAATATGTCAACTTGTGACCTTGACTATTGGTCACTGAATGGTCATTGTTTTTCATTTCTGACCTTTTTGTGACAAAAAACAGATGGTCAGAAGCTAGCGGTCGTAAACTGAAATTAACAACCTTCTTCGGGATAAGGTCGTAGACGTTTACGACAAAAACAAAAGGTCGTTGAACCCATAACCTTTTGTTTTGGTCACTGATTGTCTGCCCAGGCCACGTCGGATCCGACGTGGCAATCTGACGTGGCAAAATTGCGACCAATTGAAAAGGTCGTTACTTAGATTTAGCCTGGTCAATTTCGGTGCTTTAGATGGGCTGAGCCCAACAATTCGAGGTTTTTTCCAAGTCAATTCTTGTGGGCTACATGGGCCAAGCCCAATATTTCAGCTTCTTTATTTTTGGGCCTTGGCCTTCTTACAATCATTTATTTTCTATTTTCAATCATTATATTTTGGCGCTGGTCCCACTAGTAATAATGCCATAGATCGGTCCCACATGTCAGAAATTTCAAAAATGCTCAGATTTTATTCATAAGTGGTTCCCACTCGTCAAGTTTCCATTTCACATCTTTTCAACACACATAATCACTATTTCAAACATGCACTAGTCTTTTACAGCCTGTTACTCTCTCCGTCCGGAAACACTTGCCGCAAAAATGACTAAAAATGGATGTATCTAACACTAAAATATGTCTAGATATGTCCATTCCTCAGACAAGTATTTTCGGACGGAGGGAGTACAATATTACAAAGGTGCATCTTAAATTGTTCCCACTGGTCAGATTGATCATGCTCAACAAACTACAGAACCGAAAAAAACTTTGATAAGCACTCCTTTGCACGGCTTCACACTTCAAAAAAAAAATTAGGCCTGGAGCTCTTGTAATTGAGTGGACATAAAGCTACCTGCATTAGAGACCAGAACCAAAAAACTTCAATGGAAACACTAAATGTAAGAGGTAAAAAAGATCTAAAAAGGTAAACAAAACATTCATTATGGTACACTTAAGAAGATGTGGTAAATGTTTAGCAAAATTGTTCATGGAAGTAACCTTAATCATTCAAAATCAGAGTTGAAAATGCAAGGAAATTAATTTACAGAAGACAATCAGGTGTTCTATTTACACAACATTGTCAACAATAGATACAATTCTCTACGAGCGACAAAATTGGTTTTCTTTACATCCTTAATCCTTGCATCAAATCAGGTAATCTTAAAAAATAGACAAGGTAGCATCAAATCAGGTTATAGTTCATGGGAATAAATGCACACAGCATGAACAAACAAAATGGTTAAAACACTAATCAAGTAGGCATCCTCCTCCTTGACATTCCAGATTTGGTGTTTATTGGCTTAGTAGCTGAGGCAGAAACAGAAGCATTTGAGGAGGAAAGCTACGTACATGTGCACTTGTGAGGCCACATATTCTGGGTTGTCCACCACACTAGCCACAATCATGTACCAATCACCATCAGCAATGTTGCTCCTACAGCAGCAACAGATAACCATTTATAAATTAAACGGACTAGCTATGCGTACAAGGTTATCTAAGCATGTAAGTACAATCCAGGTATAAAGTTGATGGCAAAGCATGGCTGTTGTTGTTGCTACTTTAGCCAACTGAGCTAATTAATCTCATCAACCTAATACACTTCTCTCAAAAAAGAAAAAACAACTTAAAATATTGAGTACGACAGCAACATCTACTTGTTTCTGGAGTTCCAGTTCAAGATGGCCAGAGGCCACTTGGCACCATGGAACCTGTACAATTTCCACCATATATATGAATGAGTTAGAAAGAAAACTAGAGTTGAACTACCTAGCGTCATACATACAGGAGCAAATTTGATTACACAAGAAGGTAGCTGGAGTGGAGGTCGACGAAATGAAAATCGACAGCCACGCAAGCAAGGAACCAGCTCGCACACGCAAGATGATGATTGCATACATACAAATCATGTCCTGGCAGAAAAAAAATCCAAGCAGGAGCTCATCTTCTCTCTCTATTTGGTAACTAACAACCTAAATAAAATAAAATAAAAACGTGACTTGTTCATACAAATCCCTCTAAAATTCCTTGGGACAAGTGCATCACATATTCATCAACTTAGATGCAGAAGTAGGGAGCACATGAAGAGGGGAAGGGAGATGGAGGAGCTACCTGCCGCGGTCGCAATGGAAGCAGAGGAGCAGACCCCTCCTGCCCCTCCCCCACGAGCTGGCGCTGCCGGCTGGGCACACCCCTACTTCTGCTTGGCACGCCACATCACTAGTCACCTCCTCATGCAAGAAGTACACAATAAATAGACAGACGGTCAGTGAGGTACATTTAAACAGCAACAGAAGCTTAAAATTAACAAAGATACATACATCAAATGAAGTCACTAAGATACTTAAGTCCACCACATGGGTAGAATTCTGTGGTATATAATTGCAACTCATGAACCAAAAGAGGAATAACATCATCACCGAGAGTTTCTGATGATAAGCATAGCTCCCTACAAAAAAGAACTAAGGGTACAATGACTAAAGCATGCAGACCGCAATATTCAAAGCAGAAGCAAGCTGAAGCATCCGACAGTTCAAGCCACTCTAGGATTTTCAGACCACAACGACTAGTGCTTGTAAAACAGCACCGCTCATGGACTCTTGTGACCTGGGAATAATTAGCACTGCTAATTCAGAGGCGTCAAAATCTGAGCCATGCAAAACTGCTCACTTCTGAAACTTGAAACACCCTCAAGGCAAAAAAAAATAACACAAAGGAGCAGTCTGAACCCTGCAGGTTGCAGACCACAAACAACAACCGCACAACGGCATAAGTAGCACTGTTTGCATCATGTTGAACAACACAAGCAGCCATATATGCATCGCAAACAAAGAACACTCGACATCCAACATTTGAAGACATTGCAATGACTTTTAAGCACATCTAGCATAGTGGTTTCCGCAAAGAGCATAAGCAAACATGATACAATATAATTTGCATCACATCAACCAAATTATTAGGCAGCACAACATGCACATGAACAAAGACACGTTTTGGGTCATGTCTGATTCAGCTAGTTGATGAGGGCAGCAGAGCGGGAGACGAGCTCGATGTCGTTGCCATCAAGGACGATCTCATCCTTAACATTCTCAGACCGCAAGATGGTGACTCCGTCGAGCATGTCCACCTTCCTCACCTGCAACCAAATCACAACAGAAACCAATTAAGTTCGTAGCACAGAGCTATCTGTTTCTATTACTTCTAAACCGGATGTTGACATTATGAAGCAGAAAATAAATGCTTCACATAGTCAAAAGTAGGCAGAACAGATGGTATAATCTTAGCTTATGAATCTAGACTAGGCTGAAAAACAGTGTAATACACACAAGAAGATAGAACTGTCGTGGATTTGTTTTGATATAGAAGATAGAATTGGTAAAATCTGTTTGCTCCAGCTCTGTCATGGATTTGTTTTAATCACAGAAGATAGAATTGGTAAAATTTAGTTTGCTCTACTGTCATTGAAGAACTGCATCTACAGTGGAGACAAGTTCTCTTATCTAGACGAGATGTCTGAAGCTAATTAGCTAGCAAGTACAGCTCCAAATGTTGTTAGTGTAGTGTAGGAGATTGACATCTGTAATCTTAATATTTTGATCTTGTGTTGGAAAGAAAGAACTACTGTAGATTCATAGTACAACAAAGGAACTGCTGTTGAACTGAAAATACTGCAGAATCAACACCAAACAGCTATTGCAGACAACACTAACAAAGAAGGAGACCGGGCTTGCCCTCGCACTGCGCCAGCATGTAGACCGGGGTTCGGTAATAGAAAACAACTAAATATGACATTAGGATGCAACAAAACTAACATGACAGGGTAACATGGCATTCAGCTGCCCCAGACCATCTAGAACCCAAAATCCGGGGCATTTCCCACTCCCAAATCGCTGCATCCTCCAAGTTAAAAGGACGCAAACACTTGACAGTAACTCCATCCTAGCTATGTAATTCAAGTTCAGCAACAGAAAACAAAACCACTGGATATGACAGTAGGATGCAACAAAATTAACATGATACGACACAGGGACGAAATAAATAAGTTCTAACTGAGATGCACAAAATAGTCTACCGCCTCAACCCATCTGAACCCCAAATCCTAGTACCAGCAAATCAATCGAGTAGAGAGGAGGAGGGGACAAGCTCACCTACGGCCATAGAGTAAGATCCATGGCTGATGCATCACGAGCAGCAGCCATGGTCGAGCACTCCCTTCCTAGGCTCCATCCATCCTTGCTGTCCAGTCTATCTACAATCCATCCTTCCTCCTGCATACCTACGACCAAAGAACAAAGCAGAGTCATAGAGAGAGAGCGAGGGAGAGAGAGAGAGAGGAGGGGATGGAGTCACTGGAGCAGAGCTCGAGTACCCCATGGCCACCGGGCGGAATAGACCATCCAGGGGCTGAGCCGCGTGTGAGGGCGCGGCAGATGTCGGGGAGGAGCCGCCAAAGTCGCCGGAGCCGTGCTGACGATGGAGGCGCCACTGCCTGTGAAACCCTAGCCGCGGGGAGGGCTACGGATGAGCGTTTGAGGCCGGGAGAGGCAAATCCTGCCGAGGGGAAGACCCAGCGGAGCGAGACGAGCTCGTGTTGTGCCGCGCGGTGGTGAGAGCTGTCGGAGTTCGCCAGAATCGTCCAGCATCTCTGGCGCCACAGATGTGTCCCGGGAGAGAGAGGGGTCGCTGGAGAGGGCTCTACTTGAGGTGGGAGGTAAGCACAGAGGAGAGGAGGTGGGGGATCCGCTTGAGGTGGGAGGTACAGAGGAGCGGTTGGGGAGGGACGGTGGGAGGGTGGCGGCGGCGATGTGGGAGACAAGGTGAGATGTGGGAGACGAGGGGAGATAGGGACGAGGGAGGAGGGGTGCGATGGGGGGATCTGAGCTAGGGTTTGGGCTGCGGGTGGGGTATCTCTTTTTATTGTTCTTTAGTTTTTTTTCTTAAAATAGATGGATGGATGGATGTGGGATGGAGACATGGATGGATGGATGGATGGGCTCCATGTCATCGATGGGTGGGAAGAGTTCTGATTGGTTCGGAAAATCAGTGATTTAAAATAGTTTCCAAGTGCTAAAGATAGAGTTATTTTGTGAAGCAGCTATCAACAATATTTTGCAAAAGGGCATCACAAAATTTTTCACTTAAGTTAGACCATATTTTATGGATGAGCACCAATTTTTATGCATTTCTGATCTTTCTAGCTATTTTTAATCATTTTTCGAGTGTCCAAAATGAGTTTTTTTGTGAAGGACCCATAACATATTTGTTGCAAAATTGGACCAAATCAATTTTATAAAATAGTAGGTCATATTTAATGTATAATTTATCAAATGGTTGGGTGTCAAAAGTTTTGGTCCACCTCTCGTGAAAAAGACAAATTTCCCCCGATTCAGGTGCAAGCGGGTCAGATTTGAACTGCAGCTGCCTCATAGTTTGCTCTTTATTTTTTCCAAAAATCATTTCTAGGTACATAAGTATCTATTTAATCATAGAAAAACAAAAAGTTTTCCAAGATTCAACCACTAGCTAGGAACGGTCATGCCCGCCGTTTTGACAGCATTTTGAAACGGGCATAAAAAATTCAAAAAAATCAAAAAATTGGAAAAACCTTTGCATTATGCCATTATATATTGCCAAATTAGCAAGAAAAATATTAAAGTTGTAATACGATAATTATTTTAAAAAAGTGTTCTCAGAAACGAGCTATCATGTGTGGAGATCAATGGCTGTCAAGCCAAATGATCAATCTTATGGCCACATTCATGGCATAGTTTGATCAACTATCTCATAGTGTGCACAAGGGTGCATAGTGAAATGGCAAATAATGTTGCCTAAGAAAGTTTTCATTTTATTTGGACGAAAAAAATCATTTTCCATTTTCCGAGTGCCCAAAATGAGTATTTTTTGTGATGGACCTACCAAATAATTGTTGCAAAATTGGACCAAATCAATTTTCTAAAATACTAGGCCATATTTAATACACAATTGTCAAAATGATTGGGTGTCAAAAGCTTTTATCCACCTATGGTGAAAAAGACAAATTTCCGCTGATTTAGTAGGAAATGGGTCAAATCTGAACTGCAGCGGCCTCATAGTTTGCTCTTTATTTTTTTCCTAAAATGATTTCTAGGTACATAAGTATCTATTTAATCAGAGAAACACAAAAAAAATTCCCAGATTCAACCACTAGCTAAGAACGGTCATGCCCGCCGTTTTGACAACATTTTGAAACGGGCATAAAAAATTCAAAAAAAATCAAAAAAATTGGAAAATCTTCACATCGTGTCATTACATGTGACCAAATTACTAGAAAAAAATAATAAACTTGTAATATGACAATTCTTTTAAAAAAGTGTTCTCAGAAAGGAGCTATTATCTGTGAAGATTCATGGCTTTCAAGCCAAATAATCAATATTATGGCCATATTCATGGCATAGTTTGTTCAAATGATCTCATATTGTGCACAAGGGTGCATCTTGAAATGTCAAGCAATGTTTCCTAGGAAGTTTTCATTTTCTTTGGACAGAAAATCAATTTTTCATTTTCCGAGTGCCCAAATTGAGTTTTTTTAAGGACCTACCATATATTTGTTGCAAAATTAGATAAAATCATTTTTCTAAAATACTAGGCCATATTTAATGCACAATTGACCAAATTGTTGGGTGTCAAAAGCTTTGTTCCACCTCTGGTGAAAAACAAAATTTTCCACCGATTTAGTAGGAAGCGGGTCAAATTTGAACTACAGCTGCTTCATAGTTTGCTCTTTATTTTTTTTGAAATATCATTTCTAGGTACATAAGTATCTATTTAATGAGAGAAACATCAAAAAAATTCCAAGATTTAACATCTAGCTAGGAATGGTCATTCCCGTCGTTTTGACCGCATTTTGAAACGGGCATAAAAATTTCAAAAAAAAATCAAAAAATTAGAAAACCTTCGCATTGTGTCATTACATGTGTCCAAGTTACCAGGAAAAATAATAAACTTGTAATACGACAATTATTTTTAAAAAGTGTTCTCGGAAACGAGCTATCAAGTGTGAAGATGCATGGCTTTCAAACCAAATGCTCAATCATATGGCCACATTCATGGCATAGTTTGTTTAAATGATCTTATATTGTGCATAAGGGTGCATCTTGGAATGGCAAACAATGTTGCCTAAGGAAGTTTTCATTTTCTTTGGACGAAAAATTCATTTTTCACTTTCTGAGTGCCCAAAATGATTTTTTTGTGAAGGACCTAGCATATATTTGTTGCAAAATTGGACCAAATTAATTTTCTAAAATACTAGGACATATTTAATGCATAATTGACAAAATGGTTGGGTGTCAAAAGTTTTGATCCACCTCTCGTGAAAAAGACAAATTTTCGTTGATTCAGTTGGAAGCGGGTCAAATTTGAACTGCAGCTGCCTTATAGTTTGCTATTTATTTTTTTCCAAAAATCATTTCTAGTTACATAAGTACCTATTTAATCAGAAATACATGGTTTGGTGGCGATACTTCGAGGTTTGGACGGTGGCCGAGGGCCCCAACTCTATAGCGCGTAAACTCGCATGCCCGTCGCGTGGTGTTGGAAATATGCCCTAGAGGCAATAATAAAAGGATTATTATTATATTTCCTTGTTCATGATAATTGTCTTTTATTCATGCTATAATTGTATTATCCGGAAATCGTAATACACGTGTGAATACATAGACCACCATACGTCCCTAGTAAGCCTCTAGTTGACTAGCTCGTTGATCAACAGATAGTCATGGTTTCTTGACTACGGACATTTGGATGTCGTTGATAACGGGATCACATCATTAGGAGAATGATGTGATGGACAAGACCCAATCCTAAGCATAGCACAAGATCGTGTAGTTCGTTTTGCTAGAGCTTTTCCAATGTCAAGTATCTCTTCCTTTGACCATGAGATCGTGTAACTCCCGGATACCGTAGGAGTGCTTTGGGTGTACCAAACGTCACAACGTAACTGGGTGACTACAAAGGTGCACTACAGGTATCTCCGAAAGTGTCTGTTGGGTTGACACGGATCGAGACTGGGATTTGTCACTCCGTATGACGGAGAGGTATCACTTGGCCCACTCGATAGTGCATCATCATAATGAGCTCAGAGTGACCAAGTGTCTGGTCATGGGATCATGCATTACGGTACGAGTAAAGTGACTTGCCGGTAACGAGACTGAACGAGGTATTGGGATACCGACGATCGAGTCTCAGGCAAGTAACATACCGACTGACAAAGGGAATAGTATACGGGGTTGCTTGAATCCTCGACATCGTGGTTCATCCGATGACATCATCGAGGAGCATGTGGGAGCCAACATGGGTATCCAGATCCTGTTGTTGGTTATTGACCAGAGAGCTGTCTCGGTCATGTCTGCGTGTGTCCTGAACCCGTAGGGTCTACACACTTAAGGTTCGGTGACGCTAGGGTTATTAGGAAGACTTTTATGTGATTACCGAATGTTGTTCGGAGTTCCGGATGAGATCCCGGACGTCACGAGGAGTTCCGGAAGGGTCCGGAGGTAAAGATTTATATATGGGAAGTTGTGATGCGGACACCGGAAAGTTTCGGGGGCATATCGGTATTATACCGGGGCCACTGGAAGGGTTCCGGGGGTCCATCGGGAGGGGCCACCCCTCTTGGAGGGCCTCATGGGCTGCATGGGGCAGGGAACCAGCCCCTGGAGGGCTGGGCGCCCCCCCTTGGGCCCATGCGCCTAGGGTTGGGGGGGAACCATAAAGGGGGCGCACCCCCTTGCTTGGGGGGCAAGCCCCCCTCCCTGGCCGCCCCCCCCCCTCTAGATCTCATCTAGAGGGGGCCGGCCCCCTTCCCCCTTCCCCTATAAATAGACGGGTGAGGGGAGGGCTGAACACCTGATCCAAGGTGCAGCCCCTCCCCTCCCCAACACCTCTCCTCCTCCGTTGAGCGCTTGGCGAAGCCCTGTCGGAGTACTGCCTCTCCACCATCATCACGCCGTCGTGCTGCTGCTGGAGCCTTCTTCCTCAACCTCTCCTTTCCCCTTGCTGGATCAAGAAGGAGGAGACGTCATCCGTACCGTACGTGTGTTGAACGCGGAGGTGCTGTCCGTTCAACACTTGGTCATCGGTGATTTGAATCACGGCGAGTACGACTCCATCATCACCGTTCCCTTGAACGCTTCCGCACGTGATCTACAAGTGGTATGTAGATGCAATCTCTCTCCCATGACTCATTGCTTAGATGAACTCATAGATGGATCTTGGTGAAACCGTAGGAAATTTTTTAATTTTCTGCAACGTTTCCCAACGGTGGCATCATGAGCTAGGTCTATGCGTAGTTGTCTATTGCACGAGTAGAACACAATTTTGTTGTGGGCATAGATCTTGTCAACTTGCTTGCCTCTACTAGTCTTTTCTTGCTTCAGCGGTATTGTGGGATGAAGCGGCCCGGACCGACCTTACACGTACGCTTACGTGAGACAGGTTCCACCGACTGACATGCACTAGTTGCATATGGTGGCTAGCGGGTGTCAGTCTCTCCTACTTTAGTTGGAGCGGATTAGATGAAAAGGGTCCTTATGAAGGGTAAATAGAAGTTGACAAAATCACGTTTGTGGTTATTCGTAGGTAAGAAAACGTTCTTGCTAGAACCCAATTGCAGCCACGTAACAGATGCAACAACAATTAGAGGACGTCTAACTTATTTTTGCAGCAATTGTCATGTGATGTGATATGGCCAGAAGTTGTGATGAATGATGAATGATATATTGTGATGTATGAGATCATGTTCTTGTAATAGGAATCACGACTTGCATGTCGATGAGTATGACAACCGGCAGGAGCCATAGGAGTTGTCTTTATTTTTTGTATGACCCGCGTGTCATTGAAGAACGCCATGTAAATTACTTTACTTTATTGCTAAACGCGTTAGCCATAGAAGTAGAAGTAGTCGATTGGCGTGACAACTTCATGAAGACACAATGATGGAGATCATGATGATGGAGATCATGGTGTCATGCCAGTGACGAAGATGATCATGGAGCCCCGAAGATGGAGATCGAAGGAGCTATATGATATTGGCCATATCATGTCACTACTATATAATTGCATGTGATGTTTATTATGTTTTATGCATCTTGTTTACTTAGAACGGCGGTAGTAAATAAGATGATCCCTTATAATAGTTTCAAGAAAGTGTCCCCCCTAACTGTGCACCGTTGCTAAAGTTCGTCGTTTCGAAGCACCACATGATGATCGGGTGTGATAGATCCTTACGTTCACATACAACGGGTGTAATACATATTTACACATGCAGAACACTTAGGGTTAACTTGACGAGCCTAGCATGTACAGACATGGCCTCGGAACACAAAGACCGAAAGGTCGAACATGAGTCGTATGGAAGATACGATCAACATGGAGATGTTCACCGATGATGACTAGTCCATCTCACGTGATGATCGGACACGGCCTAGTCGACTCGGATCGTGTAACACTTAGATGACTAGAGGGATGTCTAATCTGAGTGGGAGTTCATTAAATAATTTGATTCGATGAACTTAATTATCATGAACTTAGTCTAAAACTTTTGCAAAATATGTTTTTTAGATCAAATGGCCAACGCTCATGTCAACATGAACTTCAACGTGTTCCTATAGAAAACCAAGCTGAAAGATGATGGCAGCAACTATTCGGACTGGGTCCAGAACCTGAGGATCATCCTCATAGCAGCCAAGAAAGATTATGTCCTAGATGCACCGCTAGGTGAAGCACCCATCCCAGAGAACCAAGACGTTATGAACACTTGGCAATCACGCGCTGATGATTACTCCCTCATTCAGGGCGGCATGCTTTACAACTTAGAACCGGGGCTCCAAAAGCGTTTTGAGAAGCACGGAGCATATGAGATGTTCGAGGAGCTGAAAATGGTTTTCCAAGCTCATGCCCGGGTCGAGAGATATGAAGTCTCCGACAAGTTCTATAGTTGTAAGATGGAGGAAAACAGTTTTGTCAGTGAGCACATACTCAAAATGTCTGGGTTGCACAACCGCCTGTACCAGTTGGAGATCAATCTCCCGGAAGAGGCGGTCATTGACAGAATCCTTCAGTTGCTCCCACCGAGCTACAAGAGCTTTGTGTTGAACTACAATATGCAGGGGATGGTGAAGACCATTCCTGAAGTATTCTCAATGCTGAAGTCAGCAGAGGTTGAAATCAAGAAAGAACATGAAGTGTTGATGGTCAATAAGGCCACTAAGTTTAAGAAGGGCAAGGGTAAGAAGAACTTCAAGAAGGACGGTAAAGATGTTGCCGCGCTCGGT
Source organism: Triticum dicoccoides (assembly GCF_002162155.2). Taxonomy (NCBI): domain Eukaryota; kingdom Viridiplantae; phylum Streptophyta; class Magnoliopsida; order Poales; family Poaceae; genus Triticum; species Triticum dicoccoides. The sequence continues at coordinate 39,477,778 of NC_041385.1, read as the reverse complement.
AGGCCAGTTGCCGGGAAGAAGTCAAAGAATGGACCCAAGCCTGAGATTGAGTGCTTTTATTGCAAGGGGAAGGGTCACTGGAAGCGGAACTGCCCCAAATACTTAGCGGACAAGAAGGCCGGCAACACTAAAGGTATATTTGATATACATGTAATTGATGTGTACCTTACCAGTACTCGTAGTAACTCCTGGGTATTTGATACCGGTGCCGTTGCTCACATTTCTAACTCACAGCAGGAGCTGCAGAATAAGCAGAGACTGGCGAAGGACGAGGTGACGATGCGCGTCGGGAATGGTTCCAAGGTCGATGTGATCGCCGTCGGCACGCTGCCTCTACATTTACCTACGGGATTAGTTTTAAACCTCAATAATTGTTATTTAGTGCCAAGTTTGAGCATGAACATTGTATCTGGATCTCGTTTGATACGAAATGGCTACTCATTTAAATCCGAGAATAATGGTTGTTCTATTTATATGAGAGATATGTTTTATGGTCATGCCCCGATGGTCAATGGTTTATTCTTAATGAATCTCGAACATAATGTTACACATATTCATAGTGTGAATACCAAAAGATGTAAAGTTGATAACGATAGTCCCACATACTTGTGGCACTGCCGCCTTGGTCACATTGGTGTCAAGCGCATGAAGAAGCTCCATGCTGATGGACTTTTAGAGTCTCTAGATTATGAATCATTTGACACATGCGAACCATGCCTCATGGGCAAAATGACCAAGACCCCGTTCTCCGGAACAATGGAGCGAGCAACCAACTTATTGGAAATCATACATACTGATGTGTGTGGTCCAATGAGCGTTGAGGCTCGCGGAGCATATAGTTATGTTCTCACTCTCACTGATGACTTGAGTAGATATGGGTATGTCTACTTGATGAAACACAAGTCTGAGACCTTTGAAAAGTTCAAGGAATTTCAGAATGAAGTAGAGAATCAACGTGACCGAAAGATAAAGTTCTTACGATTGGATCGTGGAGGAGAATATTTAAGTCACGAATTTGGTACACACTTAAGAAAATGTGGAATCGTTTCACAACTCACGCCGCCTGGAAAACCTCAGTAACGGTGTGTCCGAACGTCGTAATCGCACTCTATTGGATATGGTGCTATCTATGATGTCTCTTACCGATTTACCGCTATCATTTTGGGGATACGCTCTAGAGACAGCTACATTCACTTTAAATAGGGCACCGTCTAAATCCGTTGAGACGACACCATATGAATTATGGTCTGGGAAGAAACCTAAGCTATCGTTTCTAAAAGTTTGGGGATGCGATGCTTATGTCAAGAAACTTCAACCTGAAAAACTCGAACCCAAGTCGGAAAAATGCGTCTTCATAGGATACCCCAAGGAAACCATTGGGTATACCTTCTACTTAAGATCCGAGGGCAAGATCTTTGTTGCCAAGAACGGATCCTTTCTGGAAAAAGAGTTTCTCTCGAAAGGAGTAAGTGGGAGGAAAGTAGAACTCGATGAAGTACTACCTCTTGAACCGGAAAGTAGTGCAGCACAGGAAAACGTTCCTGTGGTGCCTACACCGACTGGAGAGGAAATTAATGATGATGATCAAGGTACTTCTGATCAAGTTGCTACTGAACTTCGTAGGTCCACAAGGACACGTTCCACACCAGAGTGGTATGACAACCCTGTCCTGAAAATCATGTTGTTAGACAACGCTGAACCTTCGAACTATGAAGAAGCGATGGCGGGCCTAGATTCCAACAAATGTCTAGAAGCCATGAAATCCGAGATAGAATCCATGTATGAAAAAAAGTATGGACTTTGACTGACTTGCCCGATGATCGGCGAGCGATAGAAAACAAATGGATCTTTAAGAAGAAGACGGACGCGGATGGTAACACTAGTAGGGAAAACCTTATACACAAAACTTTAGTAGTAGCGTGGGTCAAAAATGCACGCTGGTGCTAAATAGCAGCAGCGCGCCTACCGAAACCGCGCTGCAGATAGTGTCGTAGCAGTAGCGCGTCTCGGTGAATACACGTTACTACTAAAATTCTCACCGCTTAGCCGATATGGTACACATAGTAGCAGCGATCTATATGGAACCGCGCTACTGCTACTTTCTTTGTAGCAGCGTGTTTTGCTCTAAACTCGCTACTACTAAAGGATATAAAATTAAATGAAAAGCAAATAGAAAGGTAATTGAAAATGAAAGAAATAGAAGAAGGTGAAAGGAAAAAAATAAAATGTGAAGAAAAATAAATGAAAAAGGGAAAAAGGAGAAAGTAGTAGCAGTAACGCGTATCCCAGAACGCGCTATAGCTAACGTAGCAGTAGCGCGCTTTCAGGAAAGCGCTACTGCTACTTCTGACTTAACCACCGCGTTCGTCCTTCCCCACGGCCACTTCCCCCAAATTGAACTCCTCCGCTCTCGCCGCCACCGTCGCCCGTCGATCGCCGCGCGCTCTCTGCACACCCTCTACGCCGCCCCCGACCCCGCATTCAACGCCGCCCCCGCCCCCGACCTCAATGCCGCCCCGGACGCCGCCCCAGACGCCGCCCCCGACCTCAA
>NC_041385.1:39450378-39474899 GCF_002162155.2 Triticum dicoccoides | reverse complement strand
ACCTCAATGCCGCCCCAGACGCCGCCCCGCCCCAAGCCCGACCTCGACACCGCCTGCCCCTCTCTCGCCGCAAGCACCCGATCGAGGTGAGCACGCCTACTCCTCCCCCTCCCCTACCTCTGCCTAGATAGGGTTCTTCAAATTTTAGTTGCATCAAATAGTTAGGGTTCATCTATGGGTGGAAATGAATTGGATATAGATGCGGCTGGGATTTTTTCTTAGGTGATGTTTTCTTAGATGATGAATAAACACTAGTGTAATGCATAATAAAACGAGTAAAATTTGACCTTCTTCTATTTAGTTAGTAAGAACTAGTTAGTAAGAACTAGGTACTAATTAGGTGATTTTTTAGTTAAAGCAATTTTTCCCGCCTTGACGTGGACGATGCCTATCCCGCATCCTCGTCGTCGAGTCGGCGGAGGACGACACCTGCTTGACCAGATCGGCCATGTCCGGGACTGGGCTCCGCCGGGGTGGTACTGGGAGGCGCTACCTACCGGGGGGCACAGGTTGGTGAGGAGCCAGCCTGTCGTTGACCCGAACCTTCTTTGGTGGCGGTCGCGTGGGCTAGTGACGATCCAGTGGCTCGAGGACTCCGCGGAGGTGGTGCGTCACTATGTCAGTGAGGAGGACGTGCACGTCCGTCGCTACTTGTTTGCGTTGGAGCATAGGCCGTTCTCCAATACCTGGCAGGTTCTCCGGGGATCTCACTGGAGCTATGATCGTGATGGTGCCTTCTCTGTGGGTGTCCACCGCCCGCGTTGATACCCGTCGTGTGCTAGAGTTTTAGTTGTATTAGTGATGTTATATGTATGACACTATTCATGATGTATTAGTGATAATATTCGATGATGTACTGACGCATGAGATGATTTACTTTTGCTTATTGAATGCATGCTAATTTGAGTCCTATAAGATATTTTGAAATGTATATCTTGTGTTTCTCAATATCCAAGTGGCCGGTCATGTTTGCAGGTTACACCTTCGAGTGGCCTATATTTTGCCGGAGTGTTGATTCATTTCCGTTCCGGCAAATTTCAGGCGCTCGATATGTCCTATTTTTGCAATTCTGTGAATTTTGGCATGACTTGTGCTAGAATATGTAGGAAATATCGAGTGCCCTGGATTTGTGTGTTGAGTATCTTAGTAGTTGTCTTCGATCGATTTTCAATTAATGTTTTAACTATGAACATAGGAAATGTCTGACGACGAGAAGGATTTCGGTATTTGCAAATACTGCGAAGACGAGCGCGGCCTGTGCGGCGGAATCTTCCTAGATGATGATAGGCGCTTCAGCATCAAGTTGGACGAGAACTTCGAAGTGGATAAAGTAAGTCACAACGACAAGTCTTTTTTCGTAATTAAGCATGACATCTGCTTCATTTGCTTCAACTTATATTTTTTTATTATTCTACTAGCATATCCCCTGCCATGCAAGAGTTTTTGTATTGGATAAGATAGGTTTCAGTCATAGTATGGAGGAAAAGAAAGTTTACTTGAAGACCGAGCATGGTTATATTTTCCATGCAAAGTTATACAATTCAGACATGGCGAGTACTATGCAAAACATGGATGTGCAAATCAGGAAGACTATGGTTATCACCTTTGATATTCACCCGGAAGATGATATTGAAGGTAATACCGACATCTGGTTCGATGTGCAAATGCCTCCAGTTATACCATTATGTAAGTTTCTCAACCATATTTATGTCTTTGATATTGTTTATTCAAAAATAGTTGACAACTAATTTGTATTGTCAGCTTATTTCCGTGCAAGCAAACATGTCTAGCGCTTGGTAGACAGGACCGTATACTGTCCTGGGGCTGAACTCAACTGCGAGGAGCTGAGTCATTATGTTTCATGGCTTGAGGATCTTGATACTGTCAAGACAAATTTTCTTCCTGCATTTAGAAATGTTAGTACTGAAAATGTGTGACCAATAGTGTTCGTAATGAACTACGGTCACATCTATTTAGGAAGGATGGTAAGATTTTTACTATTTGTCATTGGTGCATCTTTTCCATATATTATTTTTGAAGCTAAACTTCATTGCTAAGTATGTTACCGTACGATGTTCTTCAACAGGGACTCCCGATGAATGTTGTGCCTTATGGGATCGAGACTAAAGGTACCATGAGTATTATCAGCTTACGGCCAAGATATCCTACATATTACTTTAGTGCATTCAAGATTAGCGGCGGATGCTTAATAGTGCAAGACTGGACCAAATATGTGATGAGGGAGCGCAGAGAAGTACTAGGGGGCAGCAAACAGATGCGCTACCCACGATTAGGAGACAGGTTCATCTGCATGCTCCGGTTTGATCGAGGAGGAGAGCTATATATGTTTTATGTTATTTTACCTAAGAGAGAGCAGCAGGAGTGATTAGCTAGCTAGAAATGAGTTTGAGGATGATGATGTGCTACACTATTACTATGATGATAAAATAGCTAGTGTTGGTGGTAATGACTATGATGATTATTATTAGCTAGTGTTAGTGCTGATTAAATAAATACTGTTGGTGGTAATGACTATGATGATGATTAAATAGCTTGTGTTGGCGGATTAGATTCAAGTGGAGGCAACATATGGTGCACATCGAAAGTACTACTAGTCCAAACTAGATCAAGCTTGGATTAGTAGTATACTTTTGACATGCACCACATATTGCCTCCACTTGAACCTAATCCACCTTCATTTAATACACTGTTATGGACATAATGATGTAAACCTCATAATAGCTGGTATTGTACCAATATTTGTATGATGACGCATAAATACACTAAAAATAAAAAAAATAAAAAATACTAGTAGTGATGGAAAGAAAACACGCTGCAAGTAGATACCTTAGCAGTAGCGTGGTATTGAACAAACGCTGCAGCTATTTGTCCTAGCAGTAGCGCGTGCTGGCACGCGTTGCTGCTAAGCAATAGCTGTAGCGCCTTATTAGTAGCGTGGCCACCCGCGCTACTAGTGGGCACAAAACACGCGCTACTGCTAGTGTTTCCCTAGTAGTGTAATAATACCATCTATAAAGCTCGACTTGTCGCTAAGGGTTATCGACAAGTTCAAGGGGTTGACTACGATGAGACTTTCTCTCCCGTAGCGAAGCTGAAGTCCGTCCGAATCATGTTAGCAATTGCCGCATACTATGATTATGAGATATGGCAGATGGACGACAAAACGGCATTCCTTAACGGGCATCTTAAGGAAGAACTGTATATGATGCAGCCGGAGGGTTTTGTCGATCCTAAGAATACTAACAAAGTGTGCAAGCTCCAGCGATCCATTTATGGGCTGGTGCAAGCATCTCGGAGTTGGAACATTTGCTTTGATGAGATGATCAAAGCGTTTTGGTTTATGCAGACTTATGGAGAAGCCTGCGTTTACAAGAAAGTAAGTGGGAGCTCCGTAGCATTTCTCATATTATATGTAGATGACATACTTTTGATGGGAAATGATATAGAATTCTTGGACAGCATTAAGGCCTACTTGAATAAGTGTTTTTCAATAAAGGACCTTGGAGAAGCTGCTTACATATTAGGCATCAAGATCTATAGGGATAGATCGAGACGCCTCATAGGTCTTTAACAAAGCACATACCTTGATAAGATTTTGAAGAAGTTCAAAATGGATCAGTCCAAGAAGGGGTTCTTGCCTGTATTGCAAGGTGTGAGATTGAGCTCGGCTCAATGCCGACCACGGAAAAAGATAAAGAAGAGATGAGTCTCATCCCCTATGCCTCAGCCATAGGATCTATTATGTATGCCATGCTATGTACCAGACCTGATGTAAACCTTGCCGTAAGTTTGGTAGGAAGGTACCAAAGTAATCCCGGCAAGGAACACTGGACAGCGGTCAAGAATATCCTGAAGTACCTGAAAAGGACAAAGGACATGTTTCTCGTTTATGGAGGTGACGAAGAGCTCATCGTAAAGGGTTACGTCGACGCTAGCTTCGACACAGATCTGGATGACTCTAAGTCACAAACCGGATACGTGTATATGTTGAATGGTGGAGCAGTAAGCTGGTGCAGCTGCAAGGAGAGCGTCGTGGCGGGATCTACATGTGAAGCGGAATACATGGCAGCCTCGGAGGCAGCGCATGAAGCAATTTGGGTGAAGGAGTTCATCACCGATCTAGGAGTCATACCCGATGCGTCGGGGCCGATGAAACTCTTCTGTGACAACACTGGAGCTATTGCCCTTGCCAAGGAGCCCAGGTTCACAAGAAGACCAGGCACATCAAGCGTCGCTTCAACTCCATCCGTGAAAATGTTCAAGATGGAGACATAGATATTTGCAAAGTACATACGGATCTGAATGTCGCAGATCCGTTGACTAAACCTCTTTCGCGAGCAAAACATGATCAACACCAGAACTCTATGGGTGTTCGATTCATCACAATGTAACTAGATTATTGACTCTAGTGCAAGTGGGAGACTGTTGGAAATATGCCCTAGAGGCAATAATAAAAGGATTATTATTATATTTCCTTGTTCATGATAATTGTCTTTTATTCAGGCTATAATTGTATTATCCGGAAATCGTAATACACGTGTGAATACATTGACCACCATACGTCCCTAGTAAGCCTCTAGTTGACTAGCTCGTTGATCAATAGATAGTCATGGTTTCCTGACTATGGACATTTGGATGTCGTTGATAATGGGATCACATCATTAGGAGAATGATGTGATGGACAAGACCCAATCCTAAGCATAGCACAAGATCGTGTAGTTCGTTTTGCTAGAGCTTTTCCAATGTCAAGTATCTCTTCCTTAGACCACGAGATCGTGTAACTCCCGGATACCGTAGGAGTGCTTTCGGTGTACCAAACGTCACAACGTAACTGGGTGACTATAAAGGTGCACTACAGGTATCTCCGAAAGTGTCTGTTGGGTTGACACGGATCGAGACTGGGATTTGTCACTCCGTATGACGGAGAGGTATCACTAGGCCCACTCGGTAGTGCATCATCATAATGAGCTCAGAGTGACCAAGTGTCTGGTCACGGGATCATGCATTACGGTACGAGTAAAGTGACTTGCCGGTAACGAGACTGAACGAGGTATTGGGATACCGACGATCGAGTCTCGGGCAAGTAATATACCGACTGACAAAGGGAATAGTATACGGGGTTGCTTGAATCCTCGACATCGTGGTTCATCCGATGACATCATCGAGGAGCACGTGGGAGCCAACATGGGTATCCAGATCCGTTCTTGGTTATTGACCGGAGAGCCGTCTCGGTCATGTCTGCGTGTCTCCCGAACCCGTAGGGTCTACACACTTAAGGTTCGGTGACGCTAGAGTTATTAGGAAGACTTGTATGTGATTACCGAATGTTGTTCGGAGTCCCGGATGAGATCCCGGACGTCACGAGGAGTTCCGGAAGGGTCCGGAGGTAAAGATTTATATATGGGAAGTTGTGATGCGGACACCGGAAAATTTCGGGGGCATATCGGTATTATACCGGGGCCACTGGAAGGGTTCCGGGGGTCCATCGGGAGGGGCCACCCCTCTTGGAGGGCCTCATGGGCTGCATGGGGAAGGGAACCAGCCCCTGGAGGGCTGGGCGCCCCCCCCCTTGGGCCCATGCGCCTAGGGTTGGGGGGGAACCATAAAGGGGGCGCACCCCCTTGCTTGGGGGGCAAGCCCCCCTCCCTGGCCGCCGCCCTCCCCTTTAGATATCATCTAGAGGGGGCCGGCCCCCTTCCCCCTTCCCCTATAAATAGAGGGGTGAGGGGAGGGCTGAACACCTGATCTAAGGTGCAGCCCCTCCCCTCCCCAACACCTCTCCTCCTCCGTTGAGCGCTTGGCAAAGCCCTGTCGGAGTACTGCCTCTCCACCATCATCACGCCGTCGTGCTGCTGCTGGAGCCTTCTTCCTCAATCTCTCCTTTCCCCTTGCTGGATCAAGAAGGAGGAGACGTCGTCCGTACCATACGTGTGTTGAACGCGGAGGTGCTGTCCGTTCAGCACTTGGTCATCGGTGATTTGAATCACGGCGAGTACGACTCCATCATCACCGTTCCCTTGAACGCTTCCGCACGCGATCTACAAGTGGTATGTAGATGCAATCTCTCTCCCATGACTCGTTGCTTAGATGAACTCATAGATGGATCTTGGTGAAACCGTAGGAAAAATTTTAATTTTCTGCCACGTTCCCCAACACGTGGTCACCGCGTGATCGTGGCATCGCCATGCGTTCTGGGCAGCCTAGGCCTGTCTAGTGGGTTGGGTACTCCCCAGGTAGGTGCTAGGAAGAAAATTACAACATAAGATTCTCACGAGGAGACCGATCTATACTCAAACATGAATTAGCAGCCAAGTGTTTGATTAGTGGTACGGGAAATGCACATGGCTGATGGGCGTGAGTTTTGACTGAGGATGATCAGTTACTAAGAAGACGGTCTTCACAAATTTTTAGCTCAAAAGGAGGAGCCTAGGTGGTACTTGCTTTGCAAAGTACCACATTGGACATAAATACGAAAGTTGAAGTTGGGCTCAAAATAATGAATGGATGGAGCTGAAATTTGGTGGAGGATGGTTATTTGAGCATACGAAAGCACTGTAGAAAATGGTACCATTTGGACATGCCAAAGTGGTACTTCCTTCACAATGCTCTTCTCTGGACAGAAACTTCAGAAAATTAGTGATAGAAATTGGCTAAATAAAATGAGCTCAAATTTCATGCAGGTAACACAGGCATATAGAATATGTGGCAAAAATCCAACTCATTAGGATATGCATAGCTAGTACTTCTTTCACAAAGGTTCTAGGTGGACAAAAACTTTGGAAATTTGCCGAGGAAGATTCACTAGGAAAATGGAGCTGAATTTTGTCATGAGGTAATGATTTGGATAGGAAAGAGTTCCCAAAAATTTTGAGGGCAACCAAGAATATATAAATAGCACTTCCTTCACAATGCTCTTCTCTGGACAGAAACTTCGGAAAATTAGTGAGATAAATTGGCTAAATGAACTAAGCTCAAATTTGGTGTAGGTAAGTTACATAGGCATATAGAATATGTGGCAAAAATCCAACTCATTAGGATATGCATAGCTAGTACTTCTTTCACAAAGGTTCTAGGTGGACAAAAACTTTGGAAATTCGCCGAGGAAGATTTACTGGGCAAATGGAGCTGAATTTTGTCATGAGGCAATGATTTGGATAGGAAATAGTGCCCAAAAATTTTGAGGGCAATCAAGAATATATAAATAGCACTTCCTTCACAAAGTGTTGTTCTGAACAGAATAGGAAAATGAATATTGTTGAATTATTTTTCAACTAGGCAAGGAAGGTTTTTTGCATATTTGACGAAGATATGACACAAAGAATTTATGAGATTTTTTGGAAATTTTGGGAATGACAGAAATATAGGTTGCTTCACAACCTAGGGTAAAAATTGAGACATGGACATGATACATAGACAAAACTGATGAGGTGGCGCGTAGTCATAGCAACCCACCACAATTTATAAGGTTATGACCATCTATATTGGTCGTGATCACCTAGAAATAAGGCAGCGGACCAGTGCTATCTGCTTTATGACCATTTTGTGTAAGGAAATTACGACCTTTCTGACCAAAATGGTCGTTATAGTTTAGGGTTTGGAGCCCCCCGAACAACTTTTGACCAATTGGTCTAAAATGATCATAGATCTATGACCAATTCTTCTAGGATCACTGACAGAAGGTCACTTGTTGACATATTTCTTGTAGTGACTGTCGTATGGAGCCACGATCGAGAGTCGCGACACCCAACAATTTTGTGCTCAGCCGACACTGGGCAAGTACCCAATTTGGCTGACACGTGGACCCGCTCCCACTGATACCGTTGCATCACCTTGGCAGTCGTCATTGCGCCAACCACTCTATATAAAAAGCGACCTGCTCTAGCATGCAGCTCCTCTATTGGCCTGACATGATTATCAGCCGTCAGCGTCCACCGAGCCTCCCATTCATAGTGTTGCTAGCCATGGTCGCCTCCATCTGCTGCTCCTCCTCCTCTCCTATCTGCTTCTACCTAAAACCTTCCAAGCCGAGGCCACACCTCGACCCCACCCCTTAGACGTTTCATTGTTCAAGCACTTTAGTTATCCGCAACCACTACTAGGGAAAACCCTAGTAGTAGCATAGGGTTTAGGGCAAGCAGTAGCAGGGGGGTGCTACTGGTAGGACTCTACAGCTAATTGTGAGCAGTAGCGCGAGTCTGACCCCACGCTACTGCTACTGGTGTTAGCAGTAGTGTGGTGGACCCCCGCTGCTGCTTGCCCCTCACCACTACTGTTAGTGCCTATTTTCTATACTGTATTTATACATCATTATACAATTTTATACAGTAGCAATGAAGAGCTTGTGGAAGACAGACATATTAGATTAAAATAGATGGATCCATGTGAGCAAGTTGAATTACTAGGACAATATGATGTTGGGATGACACACAAGTGTCCAAGGAACCTTCAAAAGCATCTCAGTGACTATATCTTCACAACAATTATATTCTTCGCCTTTGGAGGACCAAAGTAAAGTTGTTGAACAGGATCCCATATATGGTGATTCTAAAATCACTCAAAGGACTTCACACGGATAACTGAAGCGGTTCACCATTGAGTACCATCTTTGTTATTTTTTAACAGAAGTAATCACCAAGGACAAGGAGGAACCAGATAAAATATTAAGAGCATACTTTCTAAGTGTACATATAGAAATTTTAGAAAAAATTACGGAATGGAGTAAACAATGCATTGAAAAAGTGCAAGCCACCATTTCTCTCATCTTTAATTACCCAACCCCCAATGAGCTAAGTGCATATAGAAATTAAGGAGAACATGTGCAGAATATTTTTGTTCTTGCTTATCGTGTGATGTGCGAGATTTTGTTTCTACTTTAAAGTGCATATTGGAAAGATAGAAGTACACTCTTTTGTGGACAAATTTTAAACTCAAATATACACTCTTTACCGGAGAAGGGAGTATTACTAATATGGGTGCTAGTCCTTAGGGGCACGTGCGCGGAGATTTCTCGGTTGTGATCCACAAGGCCAAGCCGGATCCGACAGGGGACCGGCGACAACAGAGCATCAGCGACTCGTTCTGGCAGCTGCAGTGGTCATTTGATGGTCTCGATATCTTGATATTATTATGTTTGACATGCTTTGTACTGTGATCTTCTTATAATGGATATGATCCTTTTCACACACAAGATGTGTATATTTAAACCGATGTATATACCGGCCATCTAAATGCAGAGACCAAAACATCACCTAAATAGTTGTTTCCTGAAAATAAGTTATACAGTTTGATTTACTGTGTTTCGTCCATGTGCTTCTGTAGTTAAATGATGAGCTTTAGAAGGGAGTGTGCGACCATGCCAACCAAAGATGCAGCAAGTCTTGCTTTTAAAAGGATGCAACCACCATGATCAAGACATAAAACTTTGTATATTATACAAATAAACTTTATGTCACTGTATTATGGAGCGAGAATTAGATGTTTTGGATAGCGTGGTTAAGCTAGGCCAATCAGTGTAAGCTGTTTTCATCAAATGAAAACACTACTATTAGATTTAAGCAGCTCAGCAGTCAGACTAAACATCGTTGTAGGTACTGCACATATACGAGGCTACCCAAAACCTACATCTATATTTTAGTCTTGTCAAAGGTGCTACCCAATGTTGGAAACGGTTTATACATGCCGTATTGTAATCTAACTCTGTATTGTTGGTCTTATATATATACGAGATATGTGGAGGCTATGCCCCACGCAACCCTAAATCAGATTTGGTATTAGAGCCACTCTTTTCAATCACGCCGTCGCTCGCGTCGAAGCCCCCGCTCTCGCTTGCGTCGAGAACGCCGCTTGCTCGTTCGTCGCTCCAGCGAAGCCGCTGCTCGCGCGATTCGTGCCGCCGCTCGCTAAACAACTGAGCGTGTGTTGCCTCTTCGAAAGATCCTGCGTCACCGCTCGGTCCCGATGGCTTCTGGATCCTCTTCCGCTGCGATGCAACTGGCCATTATCGGTCCGGTTGTGACGCCTCCGGCCGCGACGGCGCCAGTCCCGTCCATCGCGCCTTCCCTTGGCGTACGTCCGGATCGCGGCAACTTCCCGCTATGGCGCACCCTCACCGTGACGCATCTCTCCGGTGCCTCTCTCCATGGATACCTCGACGGCTCCGTCGCTGCTCCGTCCACAACCATCTCCCAGGGGGCGGGTGATAACGCCACCACTGTGGCAAACCCTGCGTATGCAACGTGGTGGACGCAAGACCAGAAGGTCCTTGGGATGCTCCTCTCCTCCATGACGGAGGACATTGCGTCTCAGCTGATCAGCTGCAAGTCCGCTGCTGCCGCGTGGACCTCCATCCACGCCATGTTCAGCGCGCAAAACCGTGCCGGGGTTCGGCACATCCGGCGACAGATTCAGTCGCTGAAGAAGAACAACATGACTGCCAGCGAGTACATGCACAAGGTGAAGGCTCTTGCCGACGCCATGGCCTCCGCTGGATCCCCCCTCGCTGATGACGAGATCATCGACTACATGCTTACCGGATTGGGCAAGGCCTTCAACCCAATCGCGGCTTCGCTCAGTGTCGTGGTCACTCCGGTCGCGCTGACCGACTTCTACTCCATGGTTCTCAACTATGAGGCGCTGCAGCTGTCGTAGCAGGCTGACGATGAGGAGTGGACCTCGTCGGCCAACGCCGTGGCACGGTCCGGTGCTCCCGCCCCCGTCAACCGTTCTCGAGCATCCGACACTGGTCGTGCCACCGACATCCGCCCCGCTGGAGGCTACCCGCAGCAACAGGGGCAGGGCTACCAGCACGGCGGTCAAGACAACCGTCATAACAACGGCGGTGGAGGAGGAGGCAACGGTCGCAACGGCAATCGTCGCTGGCGCCCGAGGTTTCAGATTTGCAAGAATTGGGGTCACGAAGCCGACACCTGCAAAAAGCGCTTCGATTCAGACTACTCCAGCGGCAATGGCCGCTCGGCATATAATGCATCGACCTCCTCCAACAACTCCACGCACTGGGTTCTGGACTCCGGCACCACGGATCACCTGACTAGTGACCTGGAGCGTCTTCAGTTCCGCGAACGCTACGGTGGTCATGATCAGGTTAAGGTGGCCAATGGCTCAGGTTTGTCTATTTCGCATATTGGGCACTCGACCTTAGCCGGTTCTTCTTTACGCCTGAACAATATTTTACATGTTCCAAATATTAGCCAACATCTTCTATCAGTCTATCGTCTTGTGTCGGATAATCGTATCTTTATTGAGTTTCATAAATATTTTTTCCTTGTTAAGGACAAAGCCACCAGGAGAATTCTTCTTCGAGGTAGAAGCAAAGGAGGGCTCTACCCTCTTCCACTCGGACGAGCCTCGCATCTGTCCGAGCATCAAGCGTCGTCCAGCGTCCGTGTCTCCTCATCTCAGTGGCATCAGCGTCTCGGTCATCCATCCAAAAATGTCGTCAGTTCCATTGTTAGGAATAATGATCTCGAGTGTTCAACCTTAGATACTTCTGCTTTAGTTTGTGATGCTTGTCAATGTGGTAAAAGTCGTCAACTATCTTATACTGCTTCTGCTCGTGTGTCTACTATGCCTCTTGAATTAGTTCATACTGATGTTTGGGGCCCTGCTCGTGCTTCCTCTGGGGGGTACAAGTATTATGTGAGTTTTATTGACGACTACTCCCGTTTTTGCTGGATCTATCTACTAAAACATAAGTCTGATGTTGAACAGGTGTTCTATGCTTTTCAAGCACATGTTGAGCGCCTTTTGGATGCTAAGCTTAAAGCTGTCCAATCTGACTGGGAGGGTGAATACCATAAGTTGCACCGTTATTTTCTTCGTACGGGCATCTCTCACCGAGTCTCTTGCCCTCACACCTCCCAACAGAACGGCATTGCTGAGCGCAAACACCGGCACTTGGTTGAAACTGGTCTTGCTTTGTTGGCTCACTCGTCTCTCCCTTTACGTTATTGGGATGAAGCTTTTCTGACTGCGTGTTACCTAATTAACCGCATGCCCACCCCCGTGCTTGGTCAAGATACTCCTATTCATCGTCTTCTGAAAATCCCACCAAACTATACTTTTCTTCGGACCTTCGGGTGTACTTGTTGGCCTAGTTTGCGGAAGTATAACTCCCACAAACTCGAGTTTCGGTCCAAGATGTGTGTTTTTCTGGGATATAGTCCTATGCATAAAGGGTACAAGTGTCTTGATCGATCTACGGGTCGTATATACATCTCGCGTGACGTTATCTTTGACGAATCTGTCTTTCCATTTGCTACTCCCGGTGTCACTGTCGATGTGTCTACACTTGACGAGGCTATTTCTTTTCCATCCACAGAACCGGCTACGAGTACTCATGTGCGTAATTATGACTTAACCTACTTGGCTACTAATCCATCTGGCCTAGCCAACGTTTCTTCTGTGCAGGCTCCACGATCGGCCACACTCGACATACCTGTGGCCATGCAGATCGACGTGCATGCCGGCCAGGCTTCCCAGGCAGGGGTCTCGCATGCCCGCGACTTGGCCTCGCCTGCCCACGACTTGGCCTCGCCAGTCCGCGATTTGGCTTCGCCCGCCCGCGACTCAGCCTCGCCAGCGCCTGCACGTGCGGCTGGCTCTGCCCGTGACTCGGCCTCGCCAGCGCCTGGAGCGGCGCCTGGCTCCCCGTGTGCAGCGTTGGCCCATGAGCCGGCCCATGCGTCCTCTTCGCCAGCTCCTGTGCCACCATTGCCTCATGACTCGTACCCGTGATGCTACTCGTCGTGAGAAGGAATTTACTGATGGAACGGTGCGGTATAATCCTCTTCGTCGTGCTTTCTTTGCGACACCGGTGTCACATCGTGATGCCCTCCGTGAGCCGGCGTGGCGTGATGCTATGGCTGCTGAGTTTGCAGCACTTCGTCAAAATGGCACATGGGTTTTGGTTCCTCGACGACCTGGCGTTAACATTGTTGGCAGTAAATGGGTGTTCAAGGTGAAGCAACACGCTGATGGGTCTGTTGACAAGCACAAGGCTCGCCTCGTTGCTCGTGGTTTTACTCAACAACAAGGTCTTGACTATGGTGATACCTTCAGTCCCGTGGTCAAACCCACTACTATTCGTCTGGTTCTTTCGCTTGCTGTTTCACGAGGATGGAGTTTCAGGCAAGTTGATGTCAGTAATGCATTTCTTCATGGTTTTCTTTCCGAGACTGTGTATATGCAGCAACCACCAGGTTTTAAAGATACTCGGTTTCCTTCGCACGTGTGCAAGTTGCAACGGGCTCTTTATGGTCTGAAACAGTCGCCTCGTGCTTGGTTTTGTTCCATCCAAGGCGGATGCATCTCTCTTCATCTTTGCTGCGCATGGCGTCCAGATATACATGCTTGTGTATGTTGATGATATTGTTATTGCTGGCTCCACTCCGACTGCAGTTGAGCGTCTGGTGAGATCTCTCTCCGACAGTTTTCCCATCAAGGATCTTGGTCCTCTCCAGTATTTTTTGGGGCTTGAAGTATCCTACAATTCAGGGGGCATGACGCTGACTCAACGCAAGTATGCACTTGATCTTCTTCATCGTGTGAGTATGGAGAATTGCAGGCCTACCTCTACACCATTATTTGCCACTGAGCATCTGGCTCGAGAGGTTGGCACTCCTTTGGGTGTTGAGGATGCCACTCGATATCGCAGCATTGTTGGAGGACTCGAGTATTTAACGCTCACTCGTCCTGACCTGTCCTTTGCAGTCAACAAGGTTTGCCAGTATTTGTCACAGTCGACTAATGAGCATTGGGAAGCTGTCAAGCGTATATTGCGTTATGTCAAAGGGACTTTGAGTACGGGATTGAGGATTCGTAAATCTCCTTCCATTGGTGTCAGTATTTTCACAGATGCTGATTGGGCTGGATGCATTGATAACTGCCGTTCTACTAGTGGTTTTGCTGTGTTTGTTGGATCAAATCTTGTCTCATGGAGTTCCAAGAAACAGCCAACTGTCTCTAGATCGAGTACAGAGGCGGAGTATAAAGCTTTAGCTAATGGAGCAGCTGAAGCAATCTGGGTGGAGACCTTACTCAAGGAGCTTGGGGTTTTCAAGCAGCGTACCGCCATTCTGTGGTGTGATAATCTTCGGGCTACGTACCTGACAGCAAATCCAGTCTTTCACGCAAGAACCAAGCACATAGAGATAGATTTTCACTTTGTGCGTGAGCGCGTTGCTTTGGTGTGTTAGATGTCAGGTTTATCTCGTCTAATGACCAACTGGCTGATGTATTTACTAAACCGGCCACACGACAGATGTTAGAACGCTTCCGGTCCAATCTGAACCTTGTATGTAGTAGTAGTTCAGATTGAGGGGGTGTGTTGGAAACGGTTTATACATGCCGTATTGTAATCTAACTCTGTATTGTTGGTCTTATATATATACGAGATATGTGGAGGCTATGCCCCACGCAACCCTAAATCAGATTCCCAACACCACACAGCAGGCATGCTCAACGCTTTCATGGTGATAAGTATCTGAATGATATTGAGATAGATAAGGGAAATATGACAAGAAAAAATAAGAGGTGCTACCTCAAACCTACATCTGTATTTTAGTCCTCGGTGGACTTTGTGACGGTACACCCATGGAAAAAATCATGAGTACCAGCCAGCGAAACTTCACTATATTGAGAGAGGTTATAAACACCGAGGATTTACAATTGATCAACTTATTCCATGCAGCAAATCAACCCCACCCCCACGTGCCCCTAGGTGCCCCTAGCACAGGTCGCTCTGTGTGTTCGGTTTACATGGTTTTTTGGTTTGTACAGTATTAATACTTCGGTAAATATGGTATGAAATTTAGATACGGCTCGGTTTTGGTATATACTAAATTATTTCGGTATGGTTTCGATATATACCACAAAAACCAAAGTTGATGCGAATTTAAAAATGACATGTAATAGTTTGCAAATTTATGACTCAAAACACATATATTTTATACAAAGAGTATATAACTATATGCGAGTATGTATGCATGCATGGACTCAATGGTTATGGACATGCTTTAGCATTCTTTTGAAGAGAAGTATGACTACGTTACAAGAAAAATGGATGCGCTTAACAGGAATCTAGCTTATGTACAAAAAAATGACTACTTGTATGGTTGTTGTCCTCAAGATATATACATATATTTTTTTACTTCGGTTTTGGGTATATATCATAAAAACCAGATTTCAAAACGACATGAAAAGTCCATACCATACCGAAACCATAAACCATAAAAATCATAAAATTGGTTTGATTTGGTTTATTTTCATTATGATTTTTTGGTTTGGTTTTAAAATGCACAGGATGAAGCACATGTGCCCGATGACTACTTCTACCCACAGTCGCATCGACTACCTGACATGTCACCCTGCTCCTCGACACCATCGCGACTACCTGACATGTCACCCTGCTCCTCGACACCATTGCCAACCTATTTGTTTTGTTGCATGTGTGCCCCACTGTCGTACGGAGCCACGATCGAGAGTCGCGACACCAAGCAGTTTTGTGCTCAGCCGACAATGTGCAAGTGGCCAATTCGGCTAACGTGTGGACCCGCTCCCACTGATACCGTTGCACCACCTTGCCAGTCGTCATTGCGCCAACCACTCTATATAGAAAGCGACCTGCTCTAGCATGCAGCTCATCCATCGGTCTGACAGGATTATGGGCCGTCAGCGTCCACCGAGCCTCCCCATTCATAGTGTTGCTGGCCATGGTCACCTCCATCTCCTGCTCCTCCTCCTCCCCTATCTGCTTCTACCTAAAACCTTGCAACCCGGGGCCATGCCTCGACCCCATCCCTCAGATGTTATCCGCAACCACTACTAGGGAAAACCCTGGTAGTAGTGCAGGGTTTAGGGATAGCAGTAGCAGGGGGTGCTACTGGTAGGACTCTATAGCTAATTGTGAGCAGTAGCGCGGTGGACCCGCGCTACTGCTTTCCCCTCATCACTACTATTAGTGCATTTTTATACTGTATTTATACATCGTTATACAATTTTTATACAGTAGCAACGAATAACTTGTGGAAGAAAGACATATTAGATTTAAATAGATGGATCCATGTGAGCAAGTTCAATTAGTAGGACAATAGTATGTTGGGATGACACACAAGTGTCCAAGGGGCCTTCAAAAACATCTCACTGACTATATCTTCACAACAATTATATTCTTCGCCTTTGGAGGACCAAAGTCAAACTGTTGAATAGGATCCCATATATGGCGATTCTAAAATCACTTAAAGGACTTCACGCGGATAACTGAAGCAGTTCACCATTGAGTACCATCTTCGTTATTTTTTTAAGAGAAGTAACCGCCAAGGATGAGGAGGAACCAGATAAAATATTAAGAGTATACTTTGTACATATAGAAATTTTAGAAGCAAATTACGGAGTGGGGTGCATGTAGAAATTAAGGAGACCATGTGTAGAATTTTTTTGTTCTTGATTTCCGTGTGATGTGCGAGAAACATTTTTTTTCTACTTTAAAGTGCATGTTGGGAAGATAGAAGTACACTCTTCTGTGGACAAATTTTAAAGCCAAACGTACACTCTTCACCGGATGAAGGGAGTATTACTAATATGGGTGCTAGTCTTTAGGGGCACGTGCATGGAGATTTCTCGGTTGTGATCCACAAGGCCAAGCTGGCTCCGAAAGGGGACCGGCGACAACGGAGTATCAACGACTCGTTCTGGCAACAATAGTGGTCATTTGATGGTCTTGAAATCTTGATATTATTATGTTTGACATGCTCTGTACTTCCGGTGATCTTTTTACAATAGATCTGATCATTTTCACACACAAAATGTGTATATTTAAACCGATGTATATACCGGCCATCTAAATGCAGAGACCAAAACATCAACTAAATAATTGTTTCCTGAAAATAAGGTATACAGTTTGATTTACTGTGTTTCGTGCATGTGCTTCTGTAGTTAAATGATGAGCTTTGGAAGGGAGCGTGCGACCATGCCAACCAAAGATGCAGCAAGTCTTGCTTTTAAAAGGATGCAACCACCATGATCAAGACATAAAACTTTGTATATTATACAAATAAACTTTATGTCACTGTAATATGGAGCGGGAATTGGATGCTTTGGATAGCGTTGTTAAGCTAGGCCAATCATTATAAGCTGTTTTCATCAACTGAAAACACTACCATTAGATTTAAGCCGCTCAGTAGTCAGACTAAACATTGTTGTTGGTACTGCATATATACGAGGCTACCCAAAACCTAAATCTATATTTTAGTCTTTGCTGTTGACGCATGCCTCCTGACCTGGTCACCCACGTCCTCTCTCTCACGTTCCCACGTTCTGCCACCACTGCGTGCTCAACTGCTCGCACGAGTCTCTGCCACTACGGTGTGCACGATTGTACATGTAAAACTATATAAGCTGATCAATACGATGTCAAGCACTACAGTGTGCATTGCTCAATCTGTCTTCATGGTATCAGACGCTCGTCGTTTCTGAGCCTCTCCAGTTCTTCCGCTGCCCCGCTCTGGTGAGCACGATGGCCACTCCTCCCCCAGGCTATGTTCGTGACCTCGCCGGAGCCTTTGACCAGGCCGGCGCGCCTACCGCGGGTGCCGCTCCCGGCGTCAGCATCGCCCCTGCTGCCCCCGTACCTGCCGCGCCTCCTGCACCTCCTGCGGCACCGGCGCCACCAGTGCCGGCCTCGACCGCGCTCTTCATCCCCCCTGCGCCTGTCTTCCCCTTCGCGACTGCCTCGGCTGCTCCCATCCCTGCTCCATCGCCACTCAGCGCCGTCTACATCAACCAGCATGTGCCGGTCGTGCTCAGCCTCAACCCGTCGAACTACTCGCCGTGGCGCACCATGTTCGAGTTGGCCTTTGCCAAATTCGGTGTTCTGGATCACATCCTCGGCGCGCCGCGTCCCACCGACGCGCAGTGGGTGCAGGACGACGCGTTCATCACTTCATGGCTGCTGAACCGCGTGTCGCCGGAGATCCTCTCCCTCGTCCACCAGCGCCACCCCACTGCGGCGCACATTTGGAGCGCCATCGCGACGCTCTTCCTCGACAATGCGGAGACCCAGGCGGTGTTCATCGGCACCGACTTCCGTCGCCTGGAGCAAGGCGACATGACCATGCTGCGCTACTTCGCCCGGCTCAAGGAGTACGCCGATCAGCTGGCTGACCTCGGCTTCCCCGTTGACGACAAGGCGCAGGTGATGAACATGTTCCGTGGCCTCAACCCACGGTACTTCTACGCCATCCCGATCCTCACGATGCAGGTCCCCTTCCCATCGTTTCTGCGCTGCCGTGCGTTCCTGATCCTGGAGGAATCGCGCCTGAACATGGCGTCGCCCGCGCCAACTGACATGGCTCTGCATGCTGGCCGTGCACCCGCTGCTGCTGCACCGGCGCCGGTGCCGGCGCCCCCAACCAACTCCACTCGCAACGGCAACCGGAACCGGAACAAGGGCAAGGGCAAGGCGGTCCAGTCGTCCGGCTACGCCGGCGGCTCATCCAGCGGCTCATCGTCAACTGGCGGCCTGCCAGCAGGGCGCCTCGTCCAGCTTCCTGCACCCGCCACGAACCCATGGACGGGCATGGTTCACGCCTGGCCCATGCCGTGGCGTGCTCACGCTCCCGGAGCTGGCGTCCTCGGCCCGCGCCCTGGCGCTCCATCACCGTTCGCCGGACACGCCGCCCACTACGCGCCGCCGCCACCGCCCCCGGCTGCACCCACCTACCAAGGTGCGGCCTGGGACCAATCAGCGTTGGTTCATGCCCTCAACAACCTGTCGCTCCAACAGCAGCAGGCGCCGCCGCCGCCATCGAGTGAGTGGTACCTCGACACCGGCGCCACGTCGCACATGTCATCCTCGTCAGGTATGCTCTCCGATCTCAGTCCCTCTTCTTCCCGTATAGTTTTTGGCAACGGCAACACGCTGCCAGCCCTGCACTCCGGCCACCTCGCAATACCAACATCTACCACACCCATCCACTTACACAACGTTCTTGTCTCTCCCTCACTAATCAAAAACCTCATATCTGTTAAAACTCTCTGTCGTGATAATCCTGCTAATGTCGAGTTTGACAATTTCGGTTTTTCTATCAAGGACCGACGAACCCGGAGGGTGATCCTCCGATGTAACTCCACCGGCGACCTGTACCGCGTCAGCGTGCCCCCGCTCCACTGCAGCCTCCACGCCCACCCCTCGATCTCTGCCGATGTCTGGCACCGGCGACTCGTCCACCCAGGACGCACCACGCTTGCTCGGGCGCTTCGATCCATCGCCCCTGGCGCTCATGATGCACCAGCTCGTACTTGTCATGCATGTCAATTAGGAAAAAATGTTAGATTTCCCTTTCCAGATTCACAGCATGTTTCCTATTTTCCATTTCAACTTGTACATTGTGATGTCTGGACATCGCCTATCTTAAGTGCATCAGGTTTCCGTTATTACTTGTTGCTTCTCGATGACTACAGCCACTTCTCTTGGACATTTCCCTTGCGCTACAAATCAGATGCCTTTGCTGCTATCCAACGTTTTCGTGCGCTAGTTCAGACACACTTCAACCTGCCGATCCTTACTCTACAAGCTGACAACGGACGAGAGTTCGACAGCCATGCCGCCCGCGCCTTCTTCGATACCTATGGCATCGCGTTTCGCATGTCTTATCCTTACACGTCTGCGCAAAACGGGCGTGCCGAGCGCATGCTCCGCACCCTAAACGAGACTGTCCGTGCCCTGCTCACCCAAGCGTCCATGCCGCCCACGTTCTGGGCCGAAGCTCTCGCCACGGCCACCTTCCTTCACAACCGTCGCCCGTGCCGTGTTCGCCAGTACCTTACTCCTTTTGAGCTTTTGTACTGCGCCTCTCCCGATTACAGTGGCATCCGCGTCTTCGGATGCCTCTGCTACCCGAACACCAGCGCCACTACCGCCCACAAGCTTGCGCCGCGCTCTGTTGCCTGCGTATTCCTCGGCTACTCGTCGGAGCACAAGGGCTACCGGTGGCTCAACCGCGCCACCGGCCGCGTGCTCATCTCCCGCCATGTTTACTTCAACGAGGAACAATTCCCCTTCGCCTCCATTGATGCCACACCCCTGCCTACTTCGGTCGTCGAGGACTTCCAGCCGCCTCCGCCTACTGGGAAACCAAGTGTGCCCTCCACATGCCACCAGCAGCCTGCCACAGCAGCGTCCATTCCCTGCCGCCACAGCACCCCCGTGCCAAGCGCGCCTACTCCTGCGCCTTCCTCAGCTCGGCCACCGTCACCGGCACGTCCTCCCTCCCCCCTTCCTCCTGCACCACGCCATCCTGTGCCTATGCCCACGCACACCATTGTTACGCGCGCACAGCGTGGTACCTTCAAGCCAAACCCAAAATACGCCCACCTCGCCACTGACGTATCACCCATCTCACCCATCCCAAAATCCGTAAGGGCTGCACTGCGTGATTCGTCGTGGCTAACAGCTATGCAGGAGGAGTACAGGGCACTGATGAGCAACCGAACGTGGGAGCTAGTTCCGCGGCCGCCCGGCGCGAACATCGTCAGTGGCAAATGGTTGTTTCGGCACAAGCTCCGCGCCGACGGCACTCTAGAGCGCTACAAAGCGCGCTGGGTCGTGCGTGGCTTCTCGCAACGCCCCGGCGTCGACTTCTCGGA
Source organism: Triticum dicoccoides (assembly GCF_002162155.2). Taxonomy (NCBI): domain Eukaryota; kingdom Viridiplantae; phylum Streptophyta; class Magnoliopsida; order Poales; family Poaceae; genus Triticum; species Triticum dicoccoides. Next base: position 39,454,217 of record NC_041385.1, on the reverse strand, counting down.
GACCTTCAGCCCGGTGGTGAAGTCTGCCACGGTGCGCGCCGTCCTCGCCATCGCCGCCTCCCGTGACTGGCCCGTACATCAAATGGACGTCAACAACGCCTTCTTGCAAGGGCACTTGCGCGAGCGTGTCTACTGCCAGCAGCCTGTGGGCTTCGTCGACGACAGCCGCCCCGAGCATGTCTGCCTGCTCGACAAATCCTTGTACGGCCTCAAGCAGGCGCCGCGTGCCTGGTACGAGCGGTTCGCGGAGTTTCTTCGGCGCATCGGGTTCACCTCCAGCAAATCCGACACCTCGTTGTTCATACTACGGCGGGGCAACGACATCGCCTACCTGCTACTATATGTCGACGACGTCGTCCTGACGGCCTCTTCCACGACACTACTCTGCCGCTTGATCGACCAGCTGTTGAGTGAGTTATCCATGAAGGATCTTGGGGCGCTCCACTTCTTCCTCGGCATCTGCGTCACGCGTACTGCCTCCGGGTTCTTCCTGTCACAGCAGAAGTACGCTGAGGAGCTCCTCGACCGTGCCAACATGGTGGACTGCCGTCCTGTGTCCACGCCAGTCGACACACATTCCAAACTCTCCGCCGACGCCGGCGGTCCCGTAGCTGATGCTTCCGAGTATCGCAGCCTCGTCGGCGGCCTTCAGTACCTGACCATGACGCGTCCCGACCTCAGCTATGCAGTACAACAGGCGTGCCTGCACATGCACGACCCGCGCGTGCACCATCTCGCCATGGTGAAGCGCGTCCTGCGCTACATCCGCGGTACCGACGACCACGGCCTCCACATCCATCGCTCGCCGGCCTTGGACCTTGTTGGCTACTCCGACGCTGACTGGGCTGGCTGTCCGGACACGCGTTGCTCGACGTCCGGCTACGCGGTCTTCCTCGGCGACTCGCTGGTGTCCTGGTCGTCCAAGCGCCAGCCCACCGTCTCCCGGTCCAGTGCGGAGGCCGAGTACCGCGCCGTCGCCAATGTGGTTGCTGAGTGCTGCTGGCTCCGCCAGCTTCTCGGCGAGCTCCACGTGATCATCCCCAAGGCGACGGTGGTCTACTGCGACAACATCTCGGCCGTCTACATGGCGGCTAACCCGGTGCATCACCGCCGCATCAAACACATCGAGCTCGACATTCACTTCGTTCGTGAGAAGGTCGCGCTCGGACAGCTTCGCGTGCTACATGTACCTACTACACAGCAATTCGCTGACGTAATGACGAAAGGCCTGCCCACGGCAGCATTCCAGGAGTTCAGGTCCAGCTTGTGTGTCCGTCCTCCGGACACAGCAGCTGCGGCGGGGTGTTGACGCATGCCTCCTGACCTGGTCACCCACGTCCTCTCTCTCACGTTCCCACGTTCTGCCACCACTGCGTGCTCAACTGCTCACACGAGTCTCTGCCACTACGGTGTGCACGATTGTACATGTAAAACTATATAAGCTGATCAATACGATGTCAAGCACTACAGTGTGCATTGCTCAATCTGTCTTCATTTGCAAAGGTGCTGCCCAAAACCACACAGCAGGCATCCTCAACGCTTTCATGTTGATAAGTATATGAATGATATTGAGAGAGAGAAGAGAAAGATGACAAGAGAAAAAAAAGGTGCTACCTCAAACCTACATCTGTATTTTAGTCCTTGCAAACGTGCTGCGACTCGGAGGAAACGGTGCTTTGCTTACTAAATACCTTGTTAATTGCCTTACTGATAGGATTATATTATATGTGGATGTAGTCTTATCATGGTTACAAATAGCCCGCTATAGCTCCACTATGCATGCTATAACATTTAAAAGAGGTCCTACGCTAAGAGTCTTTCGTCCAAAAAAACGTGCAAACATTTCAAATAGCTCGCTAAAGCATTTAGAAGAGGTTCGCCACTAAGAGTTTTAGCGCGCTATTTAAAACTTTGAGTATTGTCCATACAGTCGTATAGTGCGGGCTCTTCGTCCAATAGATCGATCCATAGAGAAGGTGCCTCCTTGGAGACTGTAAACAGCAGATCGCTACTCCAAATGAAAATGATATACACTATAACACTGATCAATTAATTAATTAAGGATGTCCGAAAACCAACAAGATGAACACACAAATTACTTTGATGGTGAGGAATCGATTTAGTTGATACTCACAAAGAGTAACTATGGTCTGAACGGAAGGAACTTAACACTTGCATTAACAGCTGCGCTCGATCTAGAACAAATGCTAAGAGGGTCCATGGAAGCTTAGGCCATATGCTTGATATGCCCAGCGGCCAGGGCACCACGTAGACGGGCTCTCTCGCTAGCTTCACTACATGACGAACGGTCGCTGAACGTGCAGGTCCATCCATGTTAGCACACCCCAACGAGCTTACCTAGTTAGTGCTTTCGCTTCCTCCTATATATATCCATTACCCCATCTCCATTTGAGCAAGCAATACATTCCCTCATCTCCCTTGTTCACATTTTACACTTTGGTAATGCATATATTTATCTGCCTTTATGTGTGTCCATGTAGATGATAAATCCGTGATATGCGCCAATGAAAGGTACTCCCTCTGTTCCAAAATAGATGACCAAACTTTGTACTAAGTTGATACTAAAGTTAGTACAAAGTTGAGTCATCTATTTTGGAATGGAGGGAGTAGGAATAAGAGACATAGGGAAAGAAACAAGGACAAGACTTTCCTTGAACTCTACCCCCGACGGGAGGCTCAAGACCCTTTGGTTCGTGCTTTTTTCCATCCAAGTGTTGTTCAGACCACCTTCTACATGAGTGCCTTCTATGTTTAAAGGATAATCACAATATAGGCCAAGTAGCATTGCCAGATGCAAATTTTGGCTCTGACATCGGTGGCGAACATGTACGAGGTTGGTGTGAGGCCCAACTAGGCAAAGGACTGCTTTACTCTGATGTTGTATTGGTTCGGCAATAAAAACTTACATGGTCTCCAATTACATAATGCATTAGCTCACCCATCATGCGTATTCTTCGATATAGAGAGTCTACTCTAACCATATAATGATCATATTACCCGTTTCTAATTTTTTGTTACAATAGAAGCAATAAACATATCAAATCTTATGGATTAACACGAAGAGTATCTGATGTCTACTATTCAACTTAATTCTTGTTGACTCTGTAGGCCCTCCAAGCATAGAGTATTGTAGGACAGAAACTAATTTCCCTCAAGTGGATTACCTAATATTTATCAATCCTTGGGAGGTATAGGATGAAGGTAATCTCTTTCAAAAAACTCTGCAATCAAACACAAGAAATCTCTTGTGTCCCCAACACACCCAATACAATGTTAAATTGCATAGGTGCATTGGTTCAGCAAAGATATGGAAATACAACTGTAGATGAACAATACATATAGGTCTTTGTAATCGGAAATAATAAAATAGCAAGGTCGCAAGCAATAAAAGTGAGCACAAACGATATTGCAATTCTTGAAAATAAGGCCTTGGCATCATACTTTCACTAGTGCAATCTCTCAAGAGTACTAACATAACTGAATCATATAAGAGAAATTAGGATGCAATCGCTCAACGTGAGACAAAAAATCACTCAAATTTCCTATCGGAGAAATTAGGATGAAAACGTGTACCAACATCTGTGCCTAGATTACCCAAATGTCACCACGGAATATGCAAGTTCATTACCGAAACATATGTCATGTGATCTCGATAAATTACCCCATTGTCACCATGGCAATCCATAAGCAAGACATACATCAAGTGATCCCAAATCCAAACTACAAAGAGCAAGACTCAATTCATCACAAAAAAGGTAGACAAGGAAGAACATCATATAATCCAACTATACTAACAAAGATCAGGGTACATCAAGATC
>NC_041385.1:39370495-39450060 GCF_002162155.2 Triticum dicoccoides | reverse complement strand
GTGAACTACTCCCTTCTTTTATGGATGTACCGGGGAACATGAAGATGGCCTCAGGTGATTACTTCCCCCTCCAGTAGGGTGCTAGAGCAGGGCTCCTGGTGAGATCACTTCAGTATAGTGGCTTGCCGTGGCGGAAAAGTCATCAGGTTACTTTTTTGGAGGTTTCTGCATTTGTAGGAATTTTCAGTGTTGGAATCATGCCAAAAGGAGTTACAAGGGCCCCAGAAGCTCAGGTGGCACTCCCGCCCCCCGGGGCACGCCATGTGAGCTTGTGGCGTCCTTGTGGGTCTTATGGTCCTTCCACGAAGCTTCAGGAGTCTCTTATGTTCAAAAAAATCACAGTACTTTTGTATCACGTTTGGACTTCGTTTAGTATGATTTTTTGTGAAATAAAGAAATAGGCAAAAAGCCAAGAACTGGCACTGGGCACTAAGTTAATAGGTTAGTCCATAAAAATCATATAAAGGTTCACCAAAACCATGTACAACTCATGGAAATATAGCATGCATACTTAATAAATTATATATGTGTTGGAGACGTATCAGCATCCCCAAGCTCAATTAATGCTCGTCCTTTAGTAGGTAAATGATAAAAGAGATAATATATGAAGTGTGCATGCTAGAGAAGTGACTAAGTTTGATCAATGATAATTCTAATCACTTTTTCTAGCATCATTATATATCATAAACAACAGCTCATTTTTCATAAAACTTCTAGTGATCAAGTAGCAAGCTATTCACATGTTAAAGTATGGATCATAAGCTATGTACTATGGTGGCGAGAAATCGACTCACTTGACAGCGTCTATGAGTAACAGTGGTCTGAACCGAAGGGACATAGCACTTGCATGAACAACTACTGTCAATCTAGAACAAATGCTAAATGGTCCCAAGGAAAATTAAAAAGATGTGCTTGGTATGCCCCCACCGGCGACAGCAGGACGAGCAGTCATGGAGCGCACATGTACAACTACATCAGTAGTGCCCAATCAGCTTACGTACTTTAGTTCTTTCTTCGCTTCCTCCTATATATATCCACTACCCCACCTTCATATGAGCAAAGACTTCCCCACCTTAGTTATCCTTATTTTGTTCTTTGGTACTTATATTTGTGTGTGTCAATGTAATGATGTATGGAAACAATATGCATGTAGGAATAAGATACATAGGGAAAGAAACAAGCACTGGGTCGCTCAAAAAATCTATCACCTGCTCGATCTTGGGGATCATCTTGTGCACCTTTTGTCCCATCCAAGTGATGTTTAGACCTTCCTGCAATTGAGAGGCTTCCATGTTTTTTTGTCATCCTCCTTGATGTCCAAATTGTGCTACGGATACAAAGTGTGTGCCTGCCACCGGCCGCACATAAGTCTACAGTCAATGTCATATCCCACTAGGTGTAAGAGGAGACTACTCCAATGCAACTTGATTTGATAGTGAAAAATTATATGGTCTCCAATTCCATTGTGCATTGGCTCAACCATTGTGCATGTTGATTTTTGATCATACATCCTGTTTGTGATTTGTGCTAACACCAAAAGAACTGAAAATGATGACAAATACTCGATTGATTTTTCTTTTTCCTGCTTGATCAATCAGAGGCACCAGACATTGGCTATTACCAAGTTGCCCTAGTCAAACTCTGAGTTGAACCAACCACTGGATGAAATTAATACTACACTTAAAATTTTGTTGTTTGATGTACCATAAAAAATCTCAAGTATTATCATGCAAGAGGAAAATATCTCTTTTTCTTAGTAATAATGTTACATCTTTTCTTATTATTCGTACTTTAAGTAATTGTGTGGATCATCTAATGTGAATATCGTCTTTGCGATTTGTAACCAAAGTAACCGTCAAGGATGAGGAGGGCCATTTACCGTGTTACTTCAAATGCTTTAGGTGATTAGTGATGAACATTGGCATCTCTTGCACGACCTTGACAAATAAGATGCAAATTTCTTGCTTTTAAAAGGATGCAACCACCATGTTGAAGACATAAAGCTTCCTTTTCTATCCGAATGAACTACAAGACACTCTAACATGGAACGAGAATCACATGCTTCGATCGCAAACCACTTCAAATTTCCACATCTATCCTTCTTAGTGGATTAATCGTCCTGGCCACTCACATAATCCACATACGTCCAATCAAGGATGTAGGAATGATCTTATGGCTAAAAGCGTATCTTCAGCAGTGATCCACACATTTGCTCCCGCATCCATCCATGGATAGAGGGGACATGTCCGCAGACACCGATGAGGGAGGCCACCATCCAACCATAGCCGCATACATTTCAAACTCTTTATCTATGAGAGTTTTGGAGCTTGTGGTCATCTTCATGACAAGCTCAGCTTCATCAGAAATGGTTTTCGTATGCATCATCTATTGTATTTTCAATGTTGAAGATTTTGTTGGATCATATTCGGGAAGGTTCTCTTCATTATCCTATTGGCATTAATTCTTCATTGCTACTTTTAAATATATCCATTAGATTCATTATTGAATGTACTTTAACATTATATAGATTTTTCATTGTAAATGTTTATATTTTTTCTAAACATGGTCAACTTTATGAATTTGACTTCAGTCAAATCTAATATGCAGAGTAAATAAAAACTAAGAGAGTACTAATCAACTGCAAACGTGATCTAACCATGTATTGCCTGGCTCTCATTTGTGCTATAACTATGTGATGGACGTGAGAAAGAGGTCTCCTTTTTCTGTTGGCTTAGTTTTGGGAAGGTTCTCTTCCTTATCCTATTATCATTTATTCTTCATTAGTTCTAAATATATCCAACAAGTTTGAGTTTGCTGATTTTGGAGTCTGTTTGTAGAAGTTATTACAGTTTCGGTCTTCTTGCCTCCTGCTGTTATCTGCTTGGGCTTTCTTGAGGTGCCCAAGCGATAGTACTGCGCCTGGAAGCAGCAATACCGCAGTCTAGTTCGGATGCAATACCGCTTGTGTTTGAGCTTCTGTTGCCCTCCCCATTTTCATGGTGGTAGGGTGGTCGTAAAGGGCGGTAGTACCACCTTAAGAGGTAGTATCGCTGGTGTTGGGCATAGTACCACTTAGTGCGGTACTACCACTCCTACTACCGTTGGCACTACCACAGCTCATTTGGTGCCTCGAGGATTCTTGTTCCATTCACTGTTGAAGAGCGGATGTAGATCGCGGTAGTACCGCTTCGAGCGGCACTTATGCCATACCCATTGATGACCCACGAGTGTATGGGATCTATCGTAGTCCTTTAGATAAGTAAGAGTGTCTAACCCAACGAGGAGCAGAAGGAAATGACAAGCGTTTTTCAGTAAGGTTTTCTCTGCAAGCATTGAAATTGTAGGTAACACATAATTTTGTGATAAGATAAATTGTAACAAGTAACAAGCAATGAAAGTAAATAAAGTGCAGCAAGGTGGCCCAATCCTTTTTGTAGCAAAGGACAAGCGTGGACTATTTCTTATAATGATAAAAGAGCTTCCGATGACACATGGGAATTATCGTCAAGCTAGTTTTCATCACGCTCATATGATTCACGTTCGGTACTTTGATAATTTGATATGTGGGTGGCCGGTGCTTGGGTACTGCCCTTACTTGGACAAGCATCCCACTTATGATTAACCCCTATTGCAAGCATCCACAACTACAAAAGAAGTATTAAGGTAAACCTAACCACAACATTAAACATATGGATCCAAATCAGCCCCTTACGAAGCAACGCATAAACTAGGGTTTAAGCTTCTGTCACTCTAGTAACCCATCATCTACTTATTACTTCCCAATGCCTTCCTCTAGGCCCAAATAATGGTGAAGTGTCATGTAGTCGACGTTCACATAACACCACTAGAGGAGAGACAACATACATCTCATAAAAATATCGAACGAATACCAAATTCGCATGACTACTAATAGCAAGACTTCACCCATGTCCTCAGGAACAAACGTAACTACTCACAAAGCATATTCATGTTCATAATCGAAGGAGTAATAATATGCATTAAGGATCTGAACATATGATCTTCCACCAAGTAAACCAATTAACATCAACTACAAGGAGTAATCAACACTACTAGCAACCCACAGGCACCAATTTGTGGTTTTGATACAAGATTGGATACAAGAGATGAACTAGGGTTTTGAGAGGAGATGGTGCTGGTGAAGATGTTGATGGAGATTGACCCCCTCACGATGAGAGGATCGTTGGTGATAACGATGGTGATGATTTCACCCTGCCAGAGGGAAGTTTCCCCGACAGAACATCCAAGGTTCCGCCTCGTGGCGGCGGAGTTTCGTCCCGTAAGCTTGCCTCTAATTTTTTTTTCCAGGGTAAAAGCCTTCATATAGCAGAAGATGGGCACCGGAGGGCCACCAGGGGGCCCAGGAGACAGGGGCGCGCCCAGTAGGGGTGGGCGCGCCCCCACCCTCCTGGCCTGGGTGTGGGCCCCCTCTTGTAGTTTCTTCGCTCAATAATTCTTATTAATTCCAAAACTGACTTTCGTGGAGTTTCAGGATTTTTGGAGCAGTGCAGAATAGGTTTCCAATGTTTGCTCCTTTTTCGGCCAGAATTCCAGCTGCCGGCATTCCCCATCTTCATGATAAACCTTGTACAATAAGAGAGAATAGCCATAAGTATTGAGATATAATGTGTAATAACAGCCCATAATGCAATAAATATTGATATAAAAGCATGATGCAAAATGGACGTATCAACTCCCCCAAGCTTAGACCTCGCTTGTCCTCAAGCGGAAGTCGAAATCGAAAAATGTGTCCACATGTTTAGAGATAGAGGTGTCGATAAAAATAAAATACGGACATGAGGGCATCATGATCATTCTTATAACAACAACATAAATAGATTTTATCATATGATTTCTTATGCTCAAGTAACAATCAATTCACAATGTCAAGTATGGTTCAGAAACTTCATTGGGAACTAACAAACTATAATCTCAGTCATTGAAGCAATTGCAATTTATCATAACATTAGAAAGAGTCAAGAATAGAGCTTTTCAGCAAGTCCACATACTCAACTATCATGTAGTCTTCTACAATTGCTAACACTCACGCAACACTTGTGGTTATGGAGTTTCAACCGGACATTGAGAAAGATAGGGGCTTATTGTGTTGCCTCCCAACGTATTCACGTTTGGGTGATGTCAACAATAATAATTCATGCTAACTTACATCCAATTGGATATATATATATCAAGATATTTCAAACACGAGGAGCTTGCCAAAGGATAAAATTAAAAGGGAAAGGTGAAGATCACCTTGACTCAAGCATAAAGTAAAAACATAAAGTAAAAGATAGGCCCTCCGCAGAGGGAAGCAGAGGTCGTCATGTGCTTTTAGGGTTGGATGCACAAAATCTTAATGCAAAAGAACATCACTTTATGTTGCCACTTGTATGTGGACCTTTATTATGCAGTCCGTCGCTTTTATTGCTTCCACAACAAGATCGTATAAAGCTTATTTTCTCTGCACTAATAAGTCATACATATTTAGATATCAATTTTTATTGCCTGCAACATGACAACTTCCTTGAAGGATCTTACTCAATCCATAGGTAGGTATGGTGGACTCTCATGGCAAAACTGGGTTTAAGGATATTTGGAAGCACAAGTAGTATCTCTACTTGGTGCAAGGAATTTGGCTAGCATGAGGGGGAAAGGCAAGCTCAACATGTTGGGAAGATCAATGACAATGTACTTTAACTGAGATGTGAGAAAACATAAACCATTATGTTGTCTTCCTTGTCCAACATCAACTCTTTTAGCATGTCATACTTAATGAGTGCCCCCAATCATAAAAGATGTCCAAGATAATATATTTGTATGTGAAAACCTCTCTTTCCTTATTACTTCCTATTAATTGCAACGATGACCAAAACTACGTTTATCAACTCTCAACAACTTTTATGCCTCATACTTTCTATGTGTGAAATCATTACTATCCATAAGATCAATAAGAGCTCTTTTATTCTTTTTATTATTTCTACTACTTTATCAAGATCATGGCAAGATAGCAAAGCCCTTGACTCAACACTAATCTTTATTATAGATAGCTCACGGACTTGATTACATAAAGAGATCACAAAGCAAAACTCAAAACTACTTGATACTAAAATTTCAATCTACTAGATCAAGATACTACTAAAAAGGATCGAACTAAATAAAATGGTAAAGATAGGAGTGTGATGGTGATACGATACCGGGGCACCTCCCCCAAGCTTGGCAGTTGCCAAGGGGAGTGCCCATACCCATGTGATTATGTCCTCGGAGGTGGTGAAGTAGGAGTTGTTGATGATGTAGGATTGTCATCCATCTTCCAAGGCATAGGCTCACCATCATAGAAGGATGATCGAGTCTCCGGGATCCTTAAATCTGCAGCCAAACTCATCCTCTTGAATCTATATTCATACTCAGACTTTTGGTATTGCAGGTCATAGATCTGGGCTTGGAGGTGCTCGATTTTCTCTTGAAGTTTGAAGATGGTCTCCCCAATGACCTTGGCATCTAGCTTTTTCTTGTTGGTGAACTCCATGATCATCATCTGGTTGGCGTTGAGTCCACGCTCCACCATCCCTTGGCACATGAAAACTTCCATGGCTTCGAGCTTTGTCTCCACGCTTCCGGTATGCCTTGGTCCCTCCACATCACGGATGTGCAGAACCCCCTCACACATCTCAATGGTTTGAGGGTGTTGCAGCACCTCTGCGAGATAGGGGTTGATAACCCTCTCGAAAAACTTGTCCTTGGGAGCGCTTGGAGACAACATGATGCTCTAGATTTGTCAGAAAAACACCTCGAAACAAAAATAGAGGATATTTGCGTGATACGGTGGTCAAAGCCATCGGGAGATTATATAATGAATTTTTACCGACCAAAATACGTAACGTGAAAGAAAACGGAGTCCATGAGGCACATGAGGTGGCCAAGAGATAGGGGGCGCGCCCAGGAAGGGTGGGCGCGCCCTCCGCCCTCGTGGAGGCCTCAGGTCCTTCCGGGACTACTTCTTTCTTTCCAAAATTCTTAAATATTCCAAAACTCATAAAAAATTGCCATTAGAATTGTTTTGGAGTCGGTTTACTTAGGGTACTACATACCTATTCCTTTTCGGAGTCTGGAACGTTCTGGAAAGTGTCCCTTATTTATTGCTCCAGGGTTACAGTCTCAATAATATTAGTTTCAACATTGATAGGATTACCTGAGATATAATGTTTAATTCTTTGACCGTTCACCACCCTCGGACTTGTGCCTTTGAAGTTGTTGATTTTTATGGCACCGGAACGATAGACCTCCTCGATAACGTAAGGACCTTCCTATTTAGAGAGAAGTTTTCCTGCAAAAAATCTTAAACGAGAGTTGAATAATAACACATACTCACCTACGTTAAACTCACGCTTTTGTATCCTTTTATCATGCCAGCGTTTGACTTTTTCTTTGAATAGCTCATAGGCTTGAGTTCTCCATTCATCAAGTGAGCTAATATCAAATAACCTCTTCTCACCGGCAAGTTTGAAGTCATAGTCGAGCTCTTTAATAGCCCAATATGCTTTATGTTCAAGTTCCAGAGGTAAGTGACATGCTTTTCCATAAACCATCTTATACAGTGACATACCCGTAGGATTTTTGTATGCAGTTCTATAGGCCCATAATGCATCATCAAGTTTTTTGGACCAATTCTTTCTAGATCTATTCACAGTCTTTTACAAAATTAATTTGAGCTCTCTATTGCTCAACTCTACATGACCACTAGACTGCGGGTGATAAGGAGATGCGATTCTATGATTAACATCATACTTAGCAAGCATCTTACGGAAAGCACCATGAATAAAATGTGAACCACCATCAGTCATAAGATATCTAGGGACTCCAAACCTCGGAAAAATAACTTCTTTAAGCATTTTAATAGAAGTGTTATGATCAGCACTACTAGTTGGAATAGCTTCTACCCACTTAGTAACGTAATCAACAGCAACTAAAATATGTGTATAAACATTAGAGGCAGGAAAAGGTCCCATATAATCAAAGCCCCAAACATCAAACGGTTCAATAACAAGAGAATAATTCATAGGCATTTCTTGACGTCTACTAATATTACCGATTCTTTGACATTCATCACAAGATAATACAAACTTACGAGCATCTTTGAAGAGAGTAGGCCAATAAAAACTAGATTGCAATACCTTATGTGCAGTTCTATCTCCAGCGTGGTGTCCTCCATATGATTCAGAGTGACACTTGTGTAGGATGTATTCATGTTCATGCTCAGGTACACAACGTCTAATAACACCATCTACTCCTTTATAAAGATTTGGGTCATCCCAGAAGTAATGTCTTAAATCATAAAATAACTTTTTCTTTTGCTGGTATGTGAAACTAGGTGGTATAAATTTAGCAACAATGTAATTAGCATAATCAGCATACCAAGGAGCAGTACGAGAAGCATTAATGATCGTTAATTGTTCATCAGGAATGCTATCATCAATAGGCAGTGGGTCATCAAGAACATTCTCTAACCTAGACAAGTTGTCTGCAACGGGGTTCTCATCTCCGTTTCTATCAATAATATGCAAATCAAATTCTTGGAGCAAGAGAACCCATCTAATGAGTCTAGGCTTAGCATCTTTCTTTTCCATAAGATATTTAATAGCAGCATGATCAGTGTGAATAGTAACTTTGGAATCAACAATATAATGTCTAAACTTATCACATGCAAACACAACTGCTAAGAACTCTTTTTTAGTAGTAGCATAATTTCTCTGGGCAGTATCAAGAGTCTTACTAGCATACTAGATAACATTCAATTTCTTATCAACTCTTTGCCCTAGAACATCACCTACAACATAATCACTAGCATCACACACAATCTCAAAGGGTAAATTCCAATCATGTGGTTGAACAATAGGTGCAGTGATCAAAGTTTTCTTAAGTACTTCAAATGCTTCTACACAATCATCATCAAAGACAAAAGGAATATCTTTTTGCAATAAATTAGTCAGAGGGCCTAGAGATTTTATAAAAGTCCTTAATGAACCTCCTATAAAAACCGGCATGACCAAGGAAACTTCTTATACCTTTTATGTCCTTGGGACATGGCATCTTTTCAATAGCATCAACTTTAGCTTTATCAACTTCAATACCTCTCTCGAAAATCTTATGCCCCAAGACAATGCCTTCATTAACCACAAAGTGGCACTTTTCCCAATTCAAGACGAGACTAGTGTCTTCACATCTCTGCAAAACTCGATCAAGGTTTCTCAAGCAATCATCAAAATAGTATCCATAGACAGAGAAATCATCCATGAATACCTCACAAATCTTTTCACAAAAGTCAGAGAATGTAGCCATCATGCATCTTTGAAAGGTAGCAGGTGCATTACATAAACCAAAAGGCATACGTCTATAAGCAAAGGTACCGAAAGGGCAAGTAAAAGTAGTTTTTGGTTGATCCTTCGCTGACACAGGTATTTCAGAGAAACCAGAATAACCATCTAGAAAGGAGAAATGTGTGTGTTTGGATAGTCTTTCTAGCATTTGATCGATAAAGGGTAAAGGGTAATGATCTTTCTTAGTAGCTTTACTTAATTTAGGGAAATCAATTACCATCCTATAACCTGTAATAACTCTTTGCTGGATCAATTCATATTTATAATTAGGAACGACAGTAATACCTCCCTTTTTAGGAACACAATGGACAGGGCTTACCCAATCACTATCAGCAATGGAATAAAATATACCTGCCTCAAGGAGCTTTAATATCTCCTTTCTTACCACTTCTTTCATCTTAGGATTCAATCGTCGTTGAGGGTCTCTAACTGGTTTGGCATCGTCCTCCAAATTAGTTTTGTGTTGGCATAACATGGGACTAATGCACTTGAGATCATCCAGAGTATATCCAATAGTAGCACGGTGCTTCTTCAGAGTTTTCAATAATCTTTCTTCTTCTTGCTCTGAAAGGTTAGCACTAATAATAACCGGATATATTTTCTTTTCATCAAGATAAGCATACTTAAGATTATCAGGTAATGGTTTGAGTTCAAACACGGGATCACCCTTGGGTGTGGAGGGGGATCCCCTAGAATTTCAACGAGTAGGTTGTGTTTCAGAATAGGTTACTGTTGAAAGAACACTTCATCTATTTCCCTTCTTTCCTTCATTAACATATCATTTTCGTGGTCTAGCAAATATTGTTCTAACGGATCAGTAGGAGGCACGGCAATAGAAGCAAGACCAATAATATCATCCTTACTAGGTGATTCTCTATCACGAGGTTGTCTATGAAACTTTGCAAAATTACACTCATGAGACACATCCTCTAAGCCAATTGTAACAGTATCCTTTTCACAATCAATCCTAGCATTAACAGTATTCAAGAAGGGTCTACCAAAAATAATGGGACAAAAGTCATCTTGTGGGGAACCAAGAACATGAAAATCAGCAGGATATTTAACCTTCCCACACAAGACTTCAACATCTCTAACAATCCCAAATGGCTTAATAGTATCCCAATTGGCAAGCTTAATAATAACATCTATATCTTCCATTTCAGTGGGTGCAATATCATGCATAATTTCATTATATAAGTCATAGGGTATCGCACTAGCACTAGCACCCATATTACATAAGCCATGGTAACAATGATTTCCTATTTTAACAGAAATAACAGGCATGCCTACAATAGGTCTATGTATCTTAGCATTTGGTCTAGCAATATTAGCAGTCTCACCACAGAAATAAATAACATGCCCATCTAAATCATCACCCAAGAGATCTTTAACCATAGCAATACTAGGTTCAACTTTAGTTTGCTCAGGAGGTGTATAAGTCCTAGTATTACTCTTACGAACAACAGTCGAAGTTTTAGCATGATCCTTTATCCTAACAGGAAAAGGAGGTTTCTCAACATAAGTAGTAGGAACAATAGGATCACTATAAGTGACAGTCTTTACTTCAATGGGAGGATTATATTTAATCCACCTCTCCTTAGGGAGATCAACGTGAGTAGCAAAAGATTCACGGAAAGAAGCTACTATCTCAGATCAAGTCCATATTTAGCGCTAAATCCACGAAAAGCATCGGTATCCATAAAAGATTTAACACAATCAAACTTAGGTGTCATACCTGACTCCTTACCATCATCGGAACCCCAATCTTCAGAGTTGTGTTTAATTGTTTCCAATAAGTCCCACTTGAATTCAATAGTCTTCAGCATATAAGAACCAGCACAGGAAGTATCGAGCATGTTGCGATCATTGGGAGAAAGCCGAGCATAAAATTTTTGAATAATCATTTCTCTCGAGAGCTCATGATTGGGGCATGAATATAACATTGACTTAAGCCTCCCCCAAGCTTGAGCGATGATTTCTCCTTCGCGAGGCCATAAATTATATACGTAATTACGATCACGATGAACAAGATGCATAGGATAGAACTTCTGGTGAAATTCCAACTTCAATCATTTATAATTTCAAGATCCCGTATCATCACATAGCCTATACCATGTCAATGCATCTCCCTTCAAAGATAATGGGAAGACCTTCCTGTTGACAACATCATATGGAATACCTGCAAGCTTAAATAATCCACAAACTTCATCCACAAAGATAAGGTGTAAATCGGGATGCAATGTTCTATCTCCTGCAAAGGGATTAGCTAGCAGTTTTTCTATCATACCCGAAGGAATCTCAAAGTAAATATTTTCAGTAGGTTCAGTAGGTTGAGGAGAAACTCTTTGCTCTACTGGTCGGGGTGAAGATACCCCGAACAAACCCCTCAAAGGATTAGTTTCCATAGTAACAAGTGACAGAAAATTTCAGCACACTATATAAATATTTCCTTACCAAGTTCCACTCACCAAAGGCGCTTCACTCCCCGGCAACGGCACCAGAAAAGAGTCTTTATGAACCATAGTGTAGGGTATCTATCATAGTCGTTTCGATAAGTAAGAGTGTCGAACCCAACAAGGAGCAGAAGGAAATGACAAGCGGTTTTCAGTAAGGTTTTCTCTGCAAGAACTGAAATTGTAGGTAATAAATAGTTTTGTGATAAGATAAATTGTAACGAGTAACACGCAATGAAAGTAAATAAAGTGCAGCAAGGTGGCCCAATCCTTTTTGTAGAAAAGGACAAGCCTGGACAATTTCTTATAATGAGAAAAGCGCTCCCGAGGACACATGGGAATTATCGTCAAGCTAGTTTTCATCACGCTCATATGATTCACGTTCGGTACTTTGATAATTTGATATGTGGGTGGACCGGTGCTTGGGTACTTCCCTTACTTGAACAAGCATCCCACTTATGATTAACCCCTATTGCAAGCATCTGCAACTACAAAATAAGTATTAAGGTAAACATAACCACATCATTAAACATATGGATCCAAATCAGCCCCTTACGAAGCAACGCATAAACTAGGGTTTAAGCTTCTGTCACTCTAGCAACCCATCATCTACTTATTACTTCCCAATGCCTCCCTCTAGGCGCAAATAATGGTGAAGTTTCATGTAGTCGACGTTCACATAACACCACTAGAGGACAGACAACATACATCTCATCAAAATATCAAACGAATACCAAATTCGCATGACTACTAATAGCAAGACTTCACCCATGTCCTCAGGAACAAATGTAACTACTCACAAAGCATATTCATGTTCATAATCAGAGGAGTAATAATATGCATTAAGGATCTGAACATATGATCTTCCACCAAGTAAACCAATTAGCATCAACTACAAGGAGTAATCAACACTACTAGCAACTCACAGGTACCAATTTGTGGTTTTGATACAAGATTGGATACAAGAGATGAACTAGGGTTTTGAGAGGAGATGGTGCTGGTGAAGATGTTGATGGAGATTGACCCCCTCCCTATGAGAGGATCATTGGTGATGACGATGCTGATGATTTCCCCCTCCCGGAGGGAAGTTTCCGTGGCAGAACAGCTCTATCGGAGCTCTAGATTGGTTCTGCCAAGGTTCCGCCTCGTGGCTGCGGAGTTTCGTCACGTAAGCTTGCCTCTAATTTTTTCCAGGGTAAAAGCCTTCATATAGCAGAAGATGGGCACCGGAGGGCCAGCAGGGGGCCCAGGAGACAGGGGGCGCCCAGTTGGGTTGGGCGCGCCCCCCATCCTCCTGGCCTAGGTGTGGGCCCCCTCTGGTAGTTTCTTCGCTCAATAATTTTTATTAATTCCAAAACTGACTTCCGTGGAGTTTCAGGATTTTTGGAGCAGTGCAGAATAAGTTTCCAATGTTTGGTCCTTTTCTAGCCAGAATTCCAGCTGCCGGCATTCCCCCTCTTCATGATAAACCTTGTACAATAATTGAGAATAGCCATAAGTATTGAGATATAATGTGTAATAACAGCCCATAATGCAATAAATATTGATATAAAAGCATGATGCAAAATGGACGTATCACCCATCTCCACTATCGCGGCTCAATCGTGTCGTGCAGTACGCAACAGTAGTACCGCTCGTAGGGCCGGTAGTACCGCTCTGGCGGGACTGCCATGCATGTGGCTCGTCCAATTGCATGTGTCGGCCTGTACCACCACGCCAATCGGTAGTACCGCTTGTGTGCATCTGCGGGCACATAGCGGTTGGATTTGTCGCCTCCTATAAAAGGGGTTCTACTTCCCCAATGGATCTTATCCTTTGAGCTCGTGTATCCCCCCAATATGGAACCTCCTTGAGCTTCCTATCTCCCAGTTCTTGCAATGATTCTTGCTAGTTTTTTAGGAAAAAGATAGAGGAGATCTAGATCCACATTTACACCAATCTCTTTCACCTCTGTGTGAGGGGGACCCCTTGGATCTAGAGTTCTTTGTGTTCTCTTGCTTGTTCTTCCTCTCATATTCCTCCATAGCTTTCGTTGTTTTGGTGGGATTTGAGAGTAAGGGTTTTGAGCACTCTGTGTGCCCTTGCCATTGCATTTGGTGCATCAGTTTGAATTCTCCACGGTGATACGTGGAAGTGAAAGCTGAGAAGCTTATTACTCTTCGTTGTTTGGGCACCCTAGAGCTTATTCCTCTTGGATGCTTTGGTGCCCTAGATGGTTGGTGTTGTCAAAACTCAATCATTGTGGTGTAACTTGGGACAAGCTTCGGGAGACTCCAATTAAGCTGTGGAGTGCCCGTGTAAATTGTATGGGTTCAATGAACGCCCCAAAGGTTGTCGTTTGTACAGGTGCGGCGGCCACCGTCAAGGGTCCCTTAGTGGATTCATGGCATCTTGCATTATGCGAGGGCGTGAAGAGATTATGGTGGCCCTAGTGACATTTTAGGGTGGACTGTGCCTCCACATCGCTCCAAATGGAGATTAGCATCCGCAAGGGTCTGAAATTCGGGATACATCGTCGTCTCTGCATGCCTTCATTATCCCTTGCCCAACCCTTTTCTTATGCACTTCACTTTGTGATAGTCATAGTGTTTCATGTTATATATCTTGCTATAACTTAGTTGTTCATCTTGCTTAGCATAAGTTGTTGGTGCACATAGGGGAGCTTGTTTTAGGTTTTGTGCTTGACAAATTATGACCCCATTGTACGTTCTTCGTGCCATCAAGGCATGTGCAAACCAAGTGCTCCATGAGTCACTCTATATTTTAAGGTCACCAACAATGTAGGCAAATAGTGTTGTTAAATGTAACATTTCACTTTACCATTGGTTTGTGATAGAGTATGAGGCCGATGATAAATCCCACTAAAGCGTGGGAATAGTCTACCCCAATGCAAAATTGGTTCTATCATAAAAACTCACATGGTCTCCAAGTCCATAGTGTAGCAGTCAAGATTTTGAATCGGATCGGAGCCCTGATTCAAGTCGCAAATCGTAGAATCTTCACTATCAGAATCACAGAAACATTTATTTTACTAACGAGAGTCATAGAATCATGTGAGTCAATATGAATCGTAAAGTCATAGAATCGCGATTCTGACAACCTTGGTAGCAGTTCGCTGAACCCTATGGTGATAATTTGGTATAGATCGATTACAATGCGGAGGGTCTGCTTTAACCATATTATGAAAGCAAATAATATATGGCCCATTTAACGTGTTATCTCCAACTTCTTCATCCAGAGATAAATGGTGAACTTTTGAAGGGCGCGCGTGACCTTGTTGAGCAAGATGCGGTGATGTCACTTTTGAAAAGATTGAACCAACATGATGAAGACATAAAGCCTTCTTAATTATGCCAATCAACTTAAAGACACTTTAACATGGAGCGGGAATCACATACTTTGATGATGAACCGTGACAAATTTCCACATGTATCTTCCCAGGCTGATCACCCGCTACCTATGGCCATTCACACAATCCACAACTATCCGATCAAGGTTGTATCAAGTTAAAAATACTAGTTTAGGCCACCTGCCGACAGTTCACGAAAAATATGTTGTGCCTATTACATGTGCGTGAGGCTAACTTAAACTACATCGGTACTCCCTCCGTACCGGTGCATTAGGCATCTTACACTACTAGGGAAAACCTTATACACAGAATCTTAGCAGCAGCGCGGCTCAAAAAGAAGCGCTACTGCTAATTAGCAGTAACGCGGGTATGCAAAACTCGCTACTGATACGGGGTTAGTAGTAGCGCGCGAGGAATAACCCGCGTTGCTACAAATATCAACCGACAGTGTCCACCAACCTACAGTTAGCAACAGCGCGTTGTCGCGACACGCACTACTGCTAAAGCTGTAGTAGTAGCACACTTTTTTCTGAGGTCGCTGCTGCTAATTTTCAAATTGGGCACATTGTTGGTCCCGATTAGAAGTAGCGCTTGTGTGGAAAGCGCGTTGCTGCTACTTTCTTATCAGCAGCGCGTTTTACGTCCCATGCTACTGCTAAGACACACCAACCCACCACCTTTCCCATCCGTCCTCCCCTCCCCCATCTCCTCTCTTCCCTTTCCCCTACCTCCCACATCCTCCTTCTCTCACTCTTCTTCTTCCTCAATATTCTCCCCCATTACTCTCCCTCTTCTACCTACCTTTCTCTCTCTTCATTACTCCTAGCTAACTATACCACCTCCATTAATGCATCTCATTTCTCTTTTTCCTTCCCCCTCCACTAGTTGAAGTTGTCTCCTCCCAAATTAGCTAGCTAGGTAGATGTAGCATTTAGTTAAGTGACCTATTTGCCCCCTAACTAGATCTATCTTTGTCAAGAAGAGCTTTGTGAACTTTTGATCTCCCTACATCATCATCTCCACCGGGTGCTCAATCTCAAGATAGAGGTGATTAAAATTTCATGCTTCTGCAAAATGGAAATATGTTTATGTGTGTGTGATATGATAATTGGGAGATATGATGGAAATTGTGTGTGTGGCATGAGTTGACGCTAAATTGTGCTTTTGAGTTGCCTATGTTTTGCCGAAATGTCGATTTATTTCCATTTCGGCGAATTCCGGGCAAACTCTAGATCTATATATGTCCTATTTTTAGGGAAGGCAATGCCGAATTTTTGTATGACTTTGATGCATGCACGCATTTTTATAATCAATTTGTTTATTATTACCGTGCAGAGTTCACGACGGTAAGTGGAACGATGGTGGACAGGTGGTTGCGGTCGGCGGTGCAGGACATGAAAGAAAATAACCGAACGGAAGTTTTATGTCCATGTCGAAAATGCAAAGGAATAGTTTGGCTCGACCACCATGACGATGGTCGTGTCGAAGCGCACCTGCTCATGACTGGTTTCATGGATGGCTATACTTGGTGGATAATTGAAGATGAGGATGACGATGTTGAGGACGCCTATGGGGCAGGCAATGATGACACGGGGCAAGACGAAGAGATGATCTATAATGGCGGCGGGGAAGAGGACGGACATGGCGACGGAGAAGGGGCCGGACATGGCGGAGGAGAAGGGGCCGGACATGGTGGCGGAGAGAACGACATGGACTCCACGCAGCAGAGTTCGTCGGTACTAAGTTCAATCGTGCGGGACCCTCATGTTCAAGCATTTCTTCGCAAGGAGACGAGTACTGAGAGAGCTGCTTCTAGAGAGGAGGCTAAGCTGGAGCAACTGGTGGTAGACTCGAACACTCCATTGTATGATGGTTGCAATCCTGAGGTGACCTGCTTGAGTTTCACGCTCCAACTCCTCAAGACGAAGGCTAAAAATAAATGGACCTACACTAGCCTCGATGAGGATCTCAAGTACCTAAAGGATGTTTTTCCTGCGGGGAATCTATGTCCTACTAGTGTTGATGAGGCCAAGAAGATCGTGTGCCCTCTTGATCTGCCACACATTACATACCATGCATGCATCAACGATTGCATAATGTATTGGAAGGAGCACGTGGAAAAAACAAGCTCTCTGGTGTGCAATGATTCTCGATACAAGAAGGCCGGGAAGAAATGTCCCTAGAAAGTTGTATGGTACTTACCGATCACTCCCCGTCTCCAGCAGTATTTTGTAGATCCCAAGGAAGCAAAGCTAATGCGCTGGCACGCGGAGAGGAAGAAGCCCGACGATGGAGATGATCCGAAGCTGAGACACGTCAAGGATGGAAGCCAGTGGAGAGTGTTGAACAGCTTCTATCGGTATTTCGAATGTGATGCAAGGAACATCGCGCTCGTTGCGTGTACCGATGGCATGAATCCGTTTGGAAACCAGAACACCAACCATAGCACATGGCCCATGTTTGTATGGATGTACAACCTCCCCCCTGGTTGTGCATGAAGAAGTACATTCACATGAGCATGCTTATTCAAGGGCTCAAACAACCAGGAAATAATATTAATTTGTATATGGGGCTACTTCAAGAGGAGTTAGACGCGTTATGGAAAACACCGGCCAAGACATGGGACGCCAGCAAAGGCGAGTATTTCTACATGAGAGCCGCGCTGATCACGACGGTGCACAACTATCTCGGTTACGGATATGTCGCAGGCCAGGTGTGCCATGGATATTGCGGATGCACGCGGTGCATGGATGATACGACATCTCAGCAACTAATATCAAGGAAAGATGGCGGGTCTGGGAAAATCGTGTACATGGGGCATCGAAGATGACTCGAACAGGACGACCCGTGGAGAAACCATGGAGATCTATTCAATGGTCACGCTGAGCATCGAGGACCTCCACGTAAGCGGAGCGGTGCCAAAATCGATGAGCTGTTGAAAAACTGGAAGGAGTGCCCCGCGCCGGGAAAGACAATGAGAAAGGCGCCGGAGCCGCTGCTGAAGGTATGGAAGACGAGGTCTGTGTTCTGGGACTTGGAGTACTGGCACAAACTCGATACACCTCATTGCCTTGATCAAATGCATATCTGTAAGAATGTCCTTGAGAGCTTGCTCGCAACACTGATGAACATGCCGGATAAGACCAATGATGGGCCGAATGCAAGAAAAGACTTGCAAGATTTGAAAATCGGGAAGATCTGCACATGCCGCCTCGTAAAATGTCAGACAAGACAGAGGCACTGGAGAAGAAGGGCAAGAAAATAAAGAAAGAGGATTATTGCCCCCCTTCTTGCTTCACCTTAAGTCAGGCTGAGATCGATCAATTCTTTAAGTGCCTTACCGGAGTCAAAGTCAGTTCCGGTTACTGTGGCAAGATAAGCAGATATCTAGACACGGACAAGAAAGGTTCAGCGGGATGAAGTTCCATGATTATCATGTGATGATAACGCAGATACTACCTGTTTCCCTTAGAGGGATAATGGACAAGCACGTCTGTGACACGCTTATTGGTCTTTGCAACTTTTTCAATGTCATCTCTCAAAAGTTGATCAGTGTGAAGCAGCTCCGAAGGCTACAGGAAGAGATCGTTGTGATACTGAATGAGCTTGAGATGTACTTCCCGCCCACGTTCTTTGACATTATGGTGCATCTGTGTGTCAATATTGTGGATGACATAATAGACCTGGGGCTGTCATTCCTGCACAACATGATGTCGTTTGAGAGGATGAATGGGATCATCAAAGGATTTGTTCATAACATGCCCCGTCGGATGGAAGCATCAACCAGAGCTATGTGACACAAGAGTGCATCTCTTTCTGTGAGAATTTTCTATATGGCGCAGACCAGCCGCCTGATGTTAGTGTTGGTTTGCCCGTTAACAAGCACGATGGGAGGCTCGAAGGACAAGGTCACTGCAATGGTCGCAGGGAACTACACATGGCATACTCAAATTGACGCAGTGACTTTGATAGAGCAAGCTTGGTAGTGCTACAACACCTAGACGAGGTAGATCCTTTCATGGCACTGCACAAAGAAATTATCGCAAAGAAGTATCGTGACCGGGGGGTATGCAGGACGGACGCTGAAGTTACTAGAGAGCACAACTCCACTTTCCCACATTGGTTGAAAGAGCATAATATTGCTAATCCCCTGGAGGAGGGCTCTAAGGATGGATTGCTCATATACGCCTTAGCACATGGCCCCTCGCCCAACCTCGTAACCTATCAGGCATATGATATCAACGGATACAGGTTCTACACAGAGGCCAAAGATATGGACAGTGATGATCAGAACTCAGGGGTGACGATGGAATGCATGACCGGAACCGACAATGGTGCAACTAAACGATTTTATGGAAGGGTCGAGGAGATCTAGGAGCTTGACTACTCTGGATTGCACAACACGACGATGTTCCATGTCAGATGGGCTAAGAATGTCAGAAGAGAAAACCGGATTTTCACTACCATGACTATACCCGACGCTAAGAGCGCTACCGTGAATGCCATCACAAAAAACGAGCCATGGGTACACGCTAAGCACGTGACACAATGCTTCTTCATAACCGACCCGCGCAATCCCAGCCGTGTTGTCGTGAGGAGAGGCAAAACGAACATCATTGGAATGGACGGAGTCGCCAACGAGGAAGACTATGATCAGTATGGCAGCCCAATGAGGGAAGATGACGATGATGACGAAGTATACGTCAAAAGAAGAATCAATACTACATTACCTAAGAAAAATCGTACTCCATGGAAAAGGCAAAGTCACAATGAGGGGCTCAATTATTCTTCGACGAACAAGAAGGGAAAGAAGCTGACTCAAAAACGAAAACATCAACGCTGAGGAACCGTATGTTATCGGTCAAATAATGTAATATACATATAAATATATATATATATATATATATATATATATATATAAATATATATATGTGTGTGTGTGTGTGTGTTCCTATTTTGTATACATATTTAACCATCAAATGATGCAATATATATCGCCTTCCCTTCGTTCACTGCTCTCGGAAAAAAAGTGAGAGAAAATAAAGGAAAAGAAAAAGGAAAACTGGTTATAGTAGTAGCGGTTTACTGAGAAAGAGCTACAGCTAGTCATGCTAGCAGTAGCGGTTTCCGTATAAAACCGCTACAGCTAGTCAAGGAAGTAATAGCGCGTTTCGTCTAAACGCGCTACTGCTACGTCCACTTAACCCAAAATCCTCACTCTCCCTACTTCATCCCGCCTCTTTTCCCCCCAAATCCCCACTCTCTTCCCCCGTTGCACCGCCGCGCCCCGGCGCTCGCCCCCGACCCCGACGCGTCACACCTCCCTCCTCTGCTTCCTGCCCTCCCAACCTCGGCCATCGTCAGGCCTGCCTCCTCACCCCTGCACCCTCTGTAAATCCCCCCCCTTCTCTTTGCTATCTAGGATTCTTCGGTTAATTTACTTAGGTTTTAGTTAGGGCAGTAGGTTAATTAGGTTATCTATTTAGTTATGAATTTAGCTAGGTTTTAAAATAGGACAGAAATTTAGGGTTAAACAATTGTAGTTAAAAGAAAAGGCAGCATTTAAGCAATTGTCCAAATCAACATCCCTTGCTAAAGCAAATTTAGGTAGGCTTAATTTATATGCAAATTTGAACTGGACATGTGATATGTGGACATGTCATGTTTTGGACATGTCATGTTTGGAATTTGGACATGTCATTTGGACATGTGATGTTTTAGTTCAGTTTTGGTAAATGATCCGAGTGTCCTATGTTACACCGGAATGTTGATTCATTTCTGTTCCGGTCAATTTCAGGTGCTCGATATGTCCATTTTTTAGCAAAGGTCATACCGAAAGTTTTCTTGAATTTTGGCATGAATTGTGCTAGATAGTAGGCATATCGAGTGCTGGCACATAGATTTCTTTTTTATGTCATTTCTCATTTTTTTTCATACTTTTAGAAATAAACGAGGAGACTTAATCATAGGAAACATGTCGAACAACGAAGAAACTGGGCCTTCTGACCAAGATGCAGACGAGATGGATTATGAGGGTGAACAAGAGTACCTCGACTATTTGACTGCTAAGCAAGGTTTGCATGTCGGCCTCGATGATGGTACTGACGCCGACATCGACACCGACGGCACCGGCACCGATGGCGGCACCGAGACCGGTGGGGAAGGTACCGGCGGGGAAGATACCGGCGGGGAAGGTACCGGCGCTGATGCCGCTACCGAAAAGAAGAAGCATAAGAAGCAGAGGATACGTAAACCTAACAAACTAGGGATTGGACAACTAGTGATCACAAAGATGGCACCTGGCAAGTTTGAGCCATTAGAGCCGGAAGAACCTCGCAAGTGCTATGGGAACCAAGTAGGATGCATCCTACGGGAATGCGCGAGCATCAACGACGATGACTTAAGGAGTAAAGAACATTTGACGTAGTTGCTCCTAACGAAGTTGCACAAGAGATTCAAGTTCCCCGAGGGGGATGATAACATAGAACATAAGTGGGATGATCCGAAGATGAAAAAGATTAAGAATCACGCCATGGGCATGTTCAGCAATGATTTGGCCTCCTGGAAAGGGAGGGTGAAGCGAGCTATTGAGGCTGAGGAACCCTTGTCCAAGATTCTAGAGGAAAATCCGACACTTACGGAAGAGGAGTTCGAAAAGTTCAAAGGCACTTGCGCTACCGAGGCAGCCAAGGCTAAGGCTGCGAAATTCAAGAGCCTTCGGCAAAGTAACACGGGAAAGCATCGCCTCGGAAGCCGAGGCTACCTCGGTAAAAGGCCCATATGGGATAAGGAGGATGTGGAACGTGAAGCCGCGGGTCTCCCAGACCCCTTCGCGAAGTTGACCAACCCCTTGGAGCGTGACTTCATCAGGGCCCGCTACAAGTGGGACAAGGAAAAAAAGGTTTTTTACACGGACCAGATCACGAGGAAATTGATTAGACTACTGGAGAAGCAAGACCAGCTTGAAGCCGAAAGCCCTACTCCAATGAGGCCCAAGTGGGACACCCCTCTCAACCGGGCCTTGAACGAACTTAAGGGACTCCCTTTGGGGCAGCGGACGCAATATGGTCGTGTGCACGGCGTTGGAGACGGCGCCACGTGGAAGGTGTTTTACAACGAGGGCCCGGAGGCCAAAAAGCAGAAAAAGAAGTTTAGTCAGGTGGACATCGACGCGAAGGTGAATCTTGCGGTCGAGAAAAAAGCAGTTGAGGATGCGGAAAAAATAGTCGAGGAGAAAAATGAGTTGCTACAGCAGGCAGTCAATGCAGCTATAACTGCCTGAAGAAATGATTTCGCTGCTAACTTCATTCCAGCTATCATCAACTGGACGAAGGAAACTCCAGACAAGGCGGTACATGATTTCCCGATGCCCAGTTTCGTCGGGAGCAACTCCATGAACAACAACAACACCGCACCATCACTTGCTCACAAAACCGGGCCTCCTCTCGCAGTTGCTCCCGCTCATAGAAGCCTGTCCTCAGTCTCTGGCACGCTAGGTAGGCCTTCGTCTTTGGCTGAGCTCGACGCCGTCACGGTAATTACATGTCGCACCAACATATATATATATATATATATATATATATATATATATATATATATATATATATATATATATATATATATATATATATATATATATATATAGAATATTCCATTTTCATTGCCTTTCGGATTTTTTACGCCACAGACATATGTGTTTGCAGGGCAAAGAAACCCCGTGCACCATACTCTACTTGATCAAAGGCTAGAAGGTGGACGTGAGAAAGGGGATGATATTGAACCCCTTGAAACCCACGTTCCACAACTAGCCGTTCCCTGCTGGGCACTTTAGGGTTAGCTTGTCCTGTGTGAAATCGGGGCACGAGGCTTTGCCTCCTCCAGTACAGCATGTGGGAGAGGATGACGAGACCCCGCCACGGATTGGAAGCCGCAAGGGTTGGGTGCTGCTATGGCCGAAGAATCTTATTCGTCTGGAGCCGGACAAGAGCACACCAATAACCACACATCAACAAGCATGTGCAGAGACCACCACCCCGCCTACACAATTACCAGCTCCTGTAGTGCCGGGTGAGAGCGGCGGACGACGTGATAAAGGGGGTGCAATAGTACTGGCTGATGTAATTGGTCCTGTAGAACAGAGAATGGATGATGAGACGGAGGTCGACCCTATGGGTTTCCTCAATACAAACGTGTATGACTGTGACATAGATATGATGAGTCAACCATATGATGAATCGGGCTACCAGCATGCTAATGAGGATATGGATGATATGCTCAGGCAGGAAGGTCGTTGGAAGGATTGCAAAAAGTCTCTCTTCATGAATTCCTCACAGGACACGCCTGAAGATGCTGCCTCAACACAGGCTCAACTAGCCGGGGGTCGTACAGTGCTTAGCCCGGGAACCCTGGGGCAGGGGTTAAGGAAGGGTCTGGAAGGTGTGCCCAAGAAAAAGGAGAGGAAGAGACCGGGGAAGATAACTGCCTCCAAACAAGCCAGAGCACATAGCAGCCAGACGATGGATTCTGAAGAGCGTGTACCCATGAAAGGTGCGGCCATGTTCCATCTCACGGGCGAGCCGATGCTACCGCCGAAACCGCTAGAGGCACTATCAGGGGATCTCAGGAGGCTGCATGACCATGTGTTGTCGACTGAGAAAAGCCTACTAGCCTCAAAGGATCCAGGATATCCGACATACGCGGCTCGTGTGCCTGAGGGGAAGTGCTACGTCGAGACACAGCCCGCGGGGGTGTTCTTCCTGCGGTTTGACCATATCTTTGAGATGTTTCTGACAAGGCGGCTCGATTTTACAATCGTCCGCCTTTTTGTGCTACGTATGAGCTCCGTCATGGAGAGAGCTCCGTCATGGAGAGTGAAGAAGTCTCGCAAATCTGTGTGGCGGATCCGTACTACATGCACGAGTCTTCCTTCAGTCTCGGTGACTTTGAGCGTGAAACTGCTAGGAACTACCTCCAAAACTTCATGGTACAGAATAAGGACCGGGAAATTGTCCTCGTGCCTTATCATCCAAAGTAAGTCAGTTCCGGACAACCCTTTCGTACATTTCAATCATTCCTTCTCGCTCATATGGAGAATAATTTGAGGTGTCTTTTCCCTGCAGCAATGGGCATGCCGTCCTTATCGTTCTTTACCCGTAAGTCTCCGACACCGTGTATTTTGACCCCTTTAGAGACTACGAGAAAAAGTACTACACCCACATAATGAATATTCTAGATGATCCTATCCAAGGCTTCAGCATTAGAGGTGGCCACATGCAGACCAGGAAACAAAGGAACAAGAAGATGGGTTTCGCGCATAAAACTAACTTGTCCGGGATCCATGTCCCAAAACCAAGTAATAAGGATGGATTCTACATCGTCCATCTCATGATTCAGTTCAACACGGATCACCAAAAGCTTCGCATGACAAGCATAAATGATGATCATATCCACAAGTGGCTAGAATCTCATGGAGAAGCAAATTATAAACTTAGAGATGACTTCTTTCGCATCCAAAGGGACATTGCGACAATCATCATGAAAGAAGTCATCGATGAGTAGGGGATGTTCCACCACGGCCCTATATCGCAAGCTGACGTCCGAACTCGAATAGGCATGCAACGTCTAGACCTCACGCCGTTCAAGAAGCTAGGGTCCATCCTCGATGATATGGAAGGATGGAACTTATAGTGATTTATGATGCCGATGATGATGATATGTGTCGGTTGAACTTTTATACTTTTTGTAGCGATGAAACTTTGTGATGTCCACAGTCCCTGCCGAACTTGCGTAATGCTACTTTGTTAGTTTGCGTACGATGACTTGCGTACCTCTGGTTAATTAGTTTGCGTACTGTATGTTGCATCTAGTTGCTAACCCTTTCTTTTTCATGTTGCTCTACTATATTTTTTTGCATATGATTGTATATCCTCTTCATGAAGATGCATCTCTAACAGGTACCTAGTTTCTTGAGGGCGAGATGGAAGTGCTATGTAGTGTACAAAGGGAAGGTTTCGGGGGTGAACAACGAGTGGCCTGAGTGTCAGGCGCAAAGGATTGGGTTCTCGGTTGACAGCCATAAAGGCTTCAAAAGCAGACAAGAAGGAGAAGCTAGTTACCTGATGTTCACGCTAGCGCGAGAGAGGACTCGTAACCGCCGCCTCATGTACTGCATAGTTCCGCTCTCACTCATAGTGATATCTCTTCTCGCGTATACCTTTGTTTAGATAGATGACGTTGTAGTTGCAAGTATTCGAGACTTGCATGTATCGCAATTTTCGAGATGATGACAAGATACCACTTTGTGTTGGATCATGATTATGATGAGACTATTTGTATGTATATGCTATGATTACATTTGTAGTCTCGCAGGCATTTGTATGTGTATCATGATGACATTTGTATGTGCTAAAGATTCTTTTATAAATCCTGTTCAAATACAAAACAAATATGCAGAAAAAAAACTATTAAAATTAGCAGTAGCGAGTGGAAAAAAGTTAGCAGCAGCGCCATAGTAGCAGTAGCGTGCACAGGAGAAGCGCGCTATAGCTATTAGCAGTAGCGAGCTCCACGGAAGAACGTTGCTGCTACACTTGTATATCAGTAGCGCGGGCGCGCACTTGCTGCTGCTACGGGTTAGCTGTAGCGCCTTATTAGTAGCGCCGCCTCCCACGCTACTGATATACCTAGAACCCGCGTTGCTGCTAGGCTTTTCCCTAGTAGTGTTAGGTTGTGCACCGCGACTAAGGCACAAGGGAAAACGAGAGAACTTAACGTGTATTTGCTAATTACTATCGTTGCATGCAATGAACTGACCAGTACATGCCATGCTAGGTACTAGTCTCAAGTCATTGTAGGCATACACCGCCCACTTCTCTTATTGGTGCTCCTTTGTTTGTGGCAAGAAACAAGGAATGAGGTGAAAAATAATGCACCGCACCTAAGCGTTATGGGGTTGTTTGGTTTTCTTAATGTGCCCAATGCACCGGTATGGAGGGACTATTGATTTTTGTTGCTGCAAGCAGATCCTGCGACGCGGAGGCGGGGGAAATTAGCTATGTCTTGCTGTCTATATCCTTATTCCTAAACATGTACTCCATCTATGGACTATATATTGGATGTAGTTTTTGTAGTACTACTACTATAGTGCGAGGTTATCATCAACAACTAGTAGATGCATGCAAAAGTTGTGCCTCCTTGGAGATCACAAGGGGCAGATTGTTGTGCTCTAGTTGATGACCACAATCAAGGATGCAATCACCATGATGAAGACTTGAAATTTCTTAATTATAAAAATCAACTTCAAGACACCGTAACATGGAACGGGAATCACATGCTTCGACCACGATCTTCCTGGAATTTGGGCATCTATCTTTGTCATTGGAATACCTGTCTTGGTCAGTTAGACAATCTACTACCACCCGATCAAGGATGTAGAAAATGAACTTAACAACCCACACCATGTGTTTCATCAAGGTTTTGTGTCTGGTTTGATTCAACATGTCTTGCAACAATGCATTCTATATGATGATTTACCAAATGATTAAACATGTGAAGGTCAAGTGGCCATTTGGAAAATCCCCAGTCATCTGATCAACGATGCAGCAAATGTATTTAACAATCCACGCCATGAGTCACATCAAGGTTTTTTGTCAGGTTTGATTCAACGTGTATTGGAACAATGAGTCTATAGGTAATTTTTACTAAATGATTAAACATGCGATGGTCGGTCCATGCGGCAAGTTGCGTCTCGAATCTAGTAAATGGAGAAGTTGTCGCATGCTGCTCAATGAGCCTTCCACGTGCATGCAACCCAACATGTTCGGACTCATTCAGCGCAAATAGATCACTATTTGCTTGTCTGTAGATACAGCTTTCGCTTCGGTTTGGACCGCGGAGTTTTGGCTCCCGAGCTCATCTGCACCCATGCTTAGAAAAAATTAAAAAACAATACTAGAAAAATTCAAAAAATTCCAATTTTTTTTGTGGTGGTAGATAATTTGACGCGTGAGGTGCGCCCCAAAAATCAACTCATTTGAGCATCTGAGCAGCTCTCGGCAAAAAAGACAAAATCAGGGTCTGTAAAAATGTGTACTGTTCATGCACTTTTTTGACCCGATTTGTCTTTTTTGCTGAGAGCTACTCAGATGTCCAAATAAGTTGAATTTTGGGGCGCTCCTCACGCGTCAAATTATCTACCACCACAAAAAATTTGGAATTTTTTGAATTTTTCTAGTATTGTTTTTGAATTTTTTACTGAGCGGGAGCAGATGAGCCCGGGCTCCAGGATGAATTATCGCGTTTCGCTTTCTCTAATATATGTATTATAGATCCACATCCCATATTCACTCAGAAACGGACTCTCATCTCATTTATCCTCAATTTACACTAGCACACATCTTTATTTTGCATTTATGTTTGTCAATGTAGATGGCAAATTCACATTAACATACGAGAGAATGATCAGAAAACCAAACAATACATGCCGACAACATGTAGGAATAGGGGACATATGAAAAGAAACGACGAAAACATATCCGTGTTCTCAACCTCTTTTTTTTCATTTGACCCCAAAAATGGATCGGGTTTTGCTCTCAAAAGAATATAGAACGAAACAAAGAAGAAAAAAAATCATTAGTGTGCGAAACCAAAAAACAAAAACGAACAGGCTAAACAGGTTTTAAGAACAAACAGTAACAACAGCCGGCTGCCGCGCGCATGGACCGCAACCAGCCGAGAGACATGAAAAGAAACGAAGTCCTACAGTCTTTTCTTAGAAATGGTGGCTGCACCCACAAAAGAACAGAATTAAGATCATGAGGTATCTACCCATAAAGACTTCCCTGCTTTTAACGACAAGGTCAAGCCGGCTCCAGTAGGGGAGCGGTGACAGCGGCGCGTCAGTGGCTCGTTGTGACGGTAGTAGTGGTCTCGGAATCTCGATGTAATTCCCTATTATGTTCAAAATGCTTTGTATTTCTGATGAAATTTTATTATAAATGTGATCTTTTTTCCAAAAACAAATGTGTATATTTTAACGGATGTATATACCACCCATCTAAATGCAGAGACCAAAAGATCAACTAAATAATTGTTTCATGAAAATAAGGTATACGGTGCGATTAATTGTGTTTCCTCCATGTGCTTCTGTAGTTGGATGATGAGCTTTGAAGGCATTGTGTGACCTTGCCAAGCAAAGAGACAGCAAGTCTTGCTTTTAAAAGGATGCAACCACCATGATCAAAACATAAAATTTTGTTTATTATGCAAATCAACTTCATGACTGTAATATGGAGCGGAAATTACATGCTTTGGATAGCGTGGTTAAGCTAGGCCAATCAGTATAAGCTGTTTTCATCAACTGAAAGTACTACTATTAGTTTTAAGCAGCTCAGCACTCAGACTAAACATTGTTGTACGTACTGCATATATACGAGGCTACCCCAAACCTACATCTATATTTTAGTCTTTGCAAAGGTGCTACCCAAAGCCAGACGGCAGGCATGATCAACTCTTTCATGTTGATGAGTATCTGAATGATGTTCAGAGGGAGAAGAGAAAGATGACAAGAGAAAAGAAAAAAAGGTGCTATCCCAAACCAACATCTGTATTTTAGACTTTGCAAAGGCGCTGCGACGCAAAGGAAATGATGTTTTGCTTTCTAAATCCGTTGTTAATTGCCCTACTGATAGGATTGTGTTATATGTGGATGTAGTTTTATGCATATAGAAGTATAATGCAGGCTCATCCTCCACTAGAACGATCCATGGAGAAGGTGCCTCCTTGGAGACTGTAAGGGGAAGATTGCTACTCCAAATGAAAATGACATAGCACTATAACAGTGATCCATTAATTAATTAAGCATGCCCGACGGCCAATGAGATGAACACACAAATTACTTTGGTAGTGAGAAATCGCCTCAGTTGATACTCACAAAGAGTAACAATGGTCTGAACGGAAGGAACTTATTTAACACTTGCATTAACATTTCACAAAAAAAACACTTGCATTAACAGCTGCGCTCGATCTAGAACAAATGCTAACATGGCCCATGGCAGCTTAGGGCATGTGCTTGATATGCCCAGCGGCCAGGGCAGCAAGTAGACGGGCCCTCTCTCTAGCTTCACTCCCTTACGAACGGTTGTTGAACGTGTAGGTCCATCTATGTCAGCGGGCCCCAGCCATCTTACCTAGTTAGTGCTTTCGCTTCCTCCTATATATATATGGTACGGATCTAGGGTCTAGGTAGTTGGATTTACTCTCACTAAGCCAAATCAGAGGTACAATAGTGTCCAAGGGTTCTTCAGCAAGAAGGGGATTGGGATATGAGAGCCTGGAGGAGGGAGGAGGGATACATCGCCCAACGGTGACAGATTGGTCTGTGATCTAACGATACCCTAGCTGGCTGCTCGCATTCGCCTTAAGTAGCCTCACTTGATCCACATTGACCCAACCACTCATCGGTTGGGCTTGACAGTCCTCCTAGGCCGGTCTGCCTGTGCTGGGCCTTGGCCTCCAGTGGTTCCCGTGACATTTCTCCCCCCTTGCAAATTGGCTTGTCGCCAAGCCAAGGCTCGAGGAAACCTGACATGGAGAGGCACTTTATCTTACCAGGTGGCTAGTGACAAGGGAAAATCGGACCAATGAACCAGCACTTGTGGAACCTGATGAACTCTGCTGCCCGTTACGGCGCCGAAGAATGGCTGTTGTTACTTGGAAGGGTAGAAGATCCCCGTCGAGGACCGGCAGCTCTGGCATTATTTGTGTGTTCGGGGGCCCGCCCGAGCGAAGCTGAGACACATGGATGATGGGATGGATCTTGGCATGCTCGGGCAGTGTCAAACTGTAGGCCACTTCGCCGACGCACCCAGTAACCTGAAACGGGCCAAAATATCAAAAAGCCAGTTTGTGGTTAGCTCGCGCAGTGATCGATGATTGGGCATATGGATGCAACTTGAGGTACACCCAGTCCCCGACTGTGAACACTCAGTTAGATCTTTTCTGATCCGCCTTGGCCTTCATCACTTGGCGCGCTTGGTGCAAGTGTTGCTTCAAGGACTGCAGCACTGTTGCTCGATCTTTAGTCCATGCCGCGATCTTCAAGGAGTGCATATATATTGTTTTTATGCATAATAATGCTTTTTTGAGTAATTCTAAAGCCTTTTCTCTCATAATTTGCAAGGTCACACAAAGAGGGAGAATTCCGGCAGCTGGAAATCTGGACCTGAAAAAGCTACGTCGAGCTACCTATTATGCACAACTCCAAATGAGCTGAAACTTCACGAGGAATTTTGAAGAAATAAATAAGAAATAACGGGGCAAATAACTACCGGAGGTGCGCCACCTGGTGAGCACAAGACACCAGGGCACGGCAGGATCCCTAGGCACGCCCTGGTGGGTTGTGCTTCTCCCAGCACACCTCCGTGCCCCTCTTCTGGTATTTAAGTCATTTTGACCTTGAACAAATAAGGAGAGGATTTTTGGTACGAAGCGCCGCCGTCTCGAGGCGGAACTTGGGCAGGAGCACTTTTGCCCTCCGGAGGAGCGATTCAGCCGAGAGAACTTCCCTCCCAGAGGGGAAAGTCATCGTCATCATCATCACCAACAACTCTCCCATCTTGGGGAGGGCAGTCTCCATTAACATCTTCAACAGCACCATCTCCTCTCAAACCCTACTTCATCTCTTGTGTTCAATCTTTGTACCGGAATATAGATTGGTGCTTGTGAGTGACTAGTAGTGTTGATTACATCTTGTGTTTGATTACTATATGGTTTATTTGGTGAAAGATTATATGTTCATATCCATTATGCTATTTAATACCCCTCAGATCTTGAGCATGATTATAATTTGTGAGTAGTTACTTTTGTTCTTGAGGTCACGCGAGAAATCTTGTTGCAAGTAATCATGTGAACTTATATGTGTTTGATATTTTGATAGTATGTATTTTGTGACTCCCTTAGTGGTGGCATGTGAACGTCGACTACATGAGACTTCACCATACTTGGGCCTAAGGGAATGCATCATGGAGTAGTTATTAGATGATGGGTTGCAAGAGTGACAGAAGCTTAAACCCTACTTTATGTGCTATTCCGTAAGGGGCTGATTTGGATCCAAAAGTTTAACGCTATGGTTAGAATTTATTCTTAATACTTTTCTCATAGTTGCGGATGCTTGCGAGGGGGTTAATCATAAGTAGGAGGTTTGTTCAAGTAAGAACAACACCTAAGCACCGGTCCACCCACATATCAAATTATCAAAGTAGCAAACACAAATCAAACCAACATGATGAAAGTGACTAGATGAAATTCCCGTGTACCCTCAGGAACACTTTGCTTATCATAAGAGACCATTTAGGCATGTCCTTTGGCTCAAAAGGATTGGGCTACCTTGCTGCACTTTTTATTACTATTACTATCTCGTTACCAATTATCTTGCTATCAAACTACTCGTTACTTGTAAATTTAATGCTTGAAGACATTACCTTGCTGAAAACCGCTTCTCATTTCCTTTTGCTCCTCGTTGGGTTCGACACTCTTACTTATTGAAAGGACTACTATTGATCCCCTATACTTGTGGGTCATCAAGGCTCTTTTCTGGCACCGTTTTCGGGGGGTGAAGCGCCCTTGGTAAGTGGAAATCAGTAAGGAAAAATCATTACTACATGCTGAAATAGATTAACCAAAGGCCGAAGGATGAACTCCAAGCGAGTCTCCCTCATCTTCCTCCATAGCGACCTCTTCAACTCCCTCTCCCCTGGACTCCACCTGAAGCAAACAAGCATCGCCTTCTTCATCGTTGGAGGAGGGGAAGACATGATGCCTGACTTGATAAATCTAACAGAAAACAACGAGAAAATAGAACAAAAGATTTCTCCGTGATCCGGAGGTCAATGGGTTCAGGGAGTATATAAAAAATTTTATCTTGGAAAACAAGCAAATGGAAGAAAAATAGAGTCCGGAAGATACCTGAGGTGGGCACAACCCACCTCTTGTACCCACCGGGGTGCCTTCCTGGTTGTTTCATATTTTCCTAATTTTTGTTATGTTCCGAAATGGGCAGAAAATATTTTTGCAGATTTTTCGTAGTCTGTTTAGTTACCATATCATGTACCTCCTCTTTTTCGCGTTTTTGGAGTGTTCCGGAAGGTTTCTTTTATGTGTTCTTCCAGTTTCATAGTTTGGATAATATTGCTTTCAACATCAATGGGCGTACTTGAGATATAATGTTTTAATCATTGCCTGTTAACAAGCTTTGGGTTAGTACCTTCTGCATTATTTATTTTGATAGCTCTCGATAAACCTCCTCGATAACATAGGGTCCTTCCCATCACATGTTCGGATGGCAAACCGCTTCCAATATCCAAAACCATGATACACTCCCTTAAGTGGGGACGAAAATATAAGTTGTTTTTCATGGTAATGACAAAGCCTTGGTTTAGAGGAAATTGCATAAACCACCAACTATTGGGGTTGATTTTGAACAAAACACCTACTTTTCAGGTTTGTTGCGCAAAAATCATCTATTGGTGTAACTCGTTTCGCTAGGCCTACATACATTGTTTAAGCACATTGACATGATTTTAGATGAGTGGATCATGCTTTTAAGTGCACATGTGCCGAAATAAGGTCCTACCAGCAAGCCATACAATTTTAGTTGCTCATTATACTGTTTGGTTTAGAACTTAACATTTAGAAAAAACAACAAAGTTAGTAAATATTACATACACCTAGTACTAATTTAAGATTTTATTAACTTACTCGGACCACATGTTTTGGAGATATTGGTAGCTTGTTGGCACAAATCTTTTTCATAATTCAACATTCTAAAGGATACAAAAATCTAGTAAGTCATATATGTAATGAGTATTGATATGCAGAAGTTTAACTCATTAAACCATAGTTTTTTGAGATATTAGATGTTTTACTTACCCCAAGCCAACTGGTATGGCATGTTTTTCTGTTACATGTGAATTACTAGGGCCTACCTGTTAGGCACCAGTCAACAGAATGAAATGATGTGTTGGGGCTATCTACAATGGATTACACAAATAGATGATGTTTTATGCAAAAAATACAGAGAGTGGGTGTTCTGTGCAATTCGACCCCAATAGTTGGTGGTTTGTGAAAATTCCTCTCCTGATTTAAACTACCTGCAGACATTGCATCGAGACAAATATATATCCACCACCCCATCTCAAACTAAACAAGAAACATATCCCCTGATCTTACTTATAGATATCTAATGTTTTGGTAACATATATGGATATTTGCATCTGTGTATGTCAATGTAGATGGCAAATCCATGTGATATGCCAACAACACATAAGAATCCATGTGAAATCCTATGGTTAAGAAATAGCACGAACCAAACCATCATGAACAAATTACAAATGTGTGCATATATGTTTCCTTTGATGTGTATACTATGTTGACCATTTGACAAATCATGATGAACAATTTACAAATATGTCTCGTTTTAGTCACGAAAAGGTCAAAGAAATCTTTGATTTCATAAATTATACTTCATGGTTGATTTTTTATCCTGTTATCTCCAAGTGCTTCATAGGATAAATGATGAACTTTGGAATGGTATGTGTGACCTTTTCAAGCAGGATATAGCTACTAATAGTTTTAGAAGGAAGCAATCAAAATGATAAAAGACTCAAAGTTTCTTATACAAATCAACTTCAAGATACTATAACATGGACCGGCATTCACATCACTATGGGAAACAACTAATTTGCCGTCAGGGGACGTCTTTGCCGTCAGCTTTTCGTCGGGCAGACGGCAAAGAAAGGGTTTGCCGTCATCAGTAGACGGCAAAGAAAAACTATCGGCAAAATAAACTTTGCCGTCTACTAAAAAAACACAGACGGCAAAGAGCATATTTTGCCGTATGTAATAGAAAAAATAGACGGCAAAAATCTTTGCCGTCTGCGTTTAATATTACAGACAGCAAAAAACATACTTCGCTGTGTGTAATATAAAACGCAGACGACAAAGATCTTTGCCGTCTGGAATAAAAAACCAAGACAGCAAAGAAAAAAACACACCACGCAGATCGATCACATGGATCGATGACATGGCAGGATCTCAGCCACACATCCCCTCGTGCCCACGCCTCACGCGCCCAACACCCCACGTGCAGCACTTGGGCGATCTCTCTCCCACCACGATCTCTCAACATTATCCTCTCCCCCACCACGATCTCTCTCTGGTCTCTCCCTTATCCACACGCCGTCGCATGTCACCACCTCTCCCATCGGCCACCACCTCTCCCGCCGGCCCCGACCACTTCTCCCTTCGCCCCCGGCCCCGGCCCCATCCCCGTCGCCCCCGGCCACGGCCTTTGCGCGCCCGAAGCTCCACCGGCGTCCGGCCAACACCTCGCCCGCCGGCCATCACCTCGCCCATCGGCCACCACCTCTCGCGCCGGCCCCGGCCACGTCCTCCGTCGCCCCTGGCCTCAGCCCCTTCGCCCTCGAAGCTCTGCAGGCATCCGCCAAGACATTGCATGCCGTCCCCGTCGCCCTTCCCCTTTCGCCACGGGCGCTGCCGGCCCCGTCACCCCAGCCAGGCTCTGACGGCCATGGCCCCGGCCCCGCGTGCCTCCGTCATCCCCGGCCGCATCGCTCGATGCTGCACCACCTCCCGCCTCGAGGAGCGGGGGCAACTCATCGGGCATCCATGGCGGTTCTGCTCTGTCCGTGGTGATGCCCTGTCCTTGGATAATGGAAGGGGAAGTGAGAGGGCGTGGTTGTTGTTTACTGCTGCTCCGGTGAGCACAG
This sequence comes from Triticum dicoccoides, assembly GCF_002162155.2. NCBI lineage: Eukaryota > Viridiplantae > Streptophyta > Magnoliopsida > Poales > Poaceae > Triticum > Triticum dicoccoides. Next base: position 39,415,082 of record NC_041385.1, on the reverse strand, counting down.
GATATGGTTGCAGGTTGGTACGGGCATCAAGATCGAACTCAAGATGGCTTTGCTTGATGGATCTTGGGCTGCTATATCACTTTGTTCTTCTGTAATCTTTTCATGTGTAATTCGTTCATCTTATGAAATAGAGCAGTTTTGCCTCGGATCAGCAAATGATAATGTATTATGTGTAAAAAGAGTAATTTTGTATTGTGAAATTTGTTCGGTTGATTCTTGGAACAAAGTGTTGATGTGTACTTTGGTGTGGTGTTCATTGTTGTCCTCTGCACTAGGACTATTGATTCAGGTTATTTTACATTATGTGAAGGCTCACGACTGCTATGTTTTTTTTTATTTGACCCCATTCTTTGCCGTCTGTGATATACGAGGCTGAAGGCAAAGACACTAATAGCTGACGGCAAAGATGTAGTCTAGCTGACGGCAAAACTACTTTTCTTTGCCGTATGTGATTTATAAGGCAGACGGCGAAGAAGTTTCGGCTGACGGCAAATTCTTTGTCGTCTGTCAGATAAAAAGCTGACGGCAAAGTATTCTTTGCCGGCTAATCTTTGCCAGCTAATCTTTGCCGTCTGACTTTGCCGTCTGCTTCCTGACGGCAAAAGCTTTGCCATCTGGATTTAGGTCTTTGCCGTCTGTAATCTACAGACGGCAAATTTCCTGTTTCCTGTAGTGCATGGGTCAACCACTAACAACTTCAAATTTCCGGATCTATCTTTATCGTTGGATTACTAACCCTGGCGACTCTAAAAATCCACAACCATCCGATCAAGGATGTAGAAAATGAATTTAATAATCCACACCATGAGTAGCATCAAGGTTTTCTATCAGGTTTGACACAACGTGACTTGAAATAGTGAATATATATGCTGATTTACCAAATCATTAAACATGCAAAGGTTGGGTGGCGACTCGGACAATCCACACTCATCCGATCAAAGGTGTACCAACTGAATTTTAGAACCCACATCGTGAGTGGCATCAAGGTTTTCTGTCAGGTTTGATTCAACATGTGTTGTAAGTTTGAATTTCTAGCATAATTTACCATATGATTAAACATGCGAAGGTCGCATGGCGCACGACAAACCACCCCCCAAATCTAGTCTAGGAAAAAGTTCTTGGATGCTGCTCAATGAGTCTTGCACATGCATGTAACCAAACATGTTATGAGTCATACAGTGCAAATAGATGAATCACTCTTTTGATTTTATTCAGGGATTGTTCTAGCGTCAACCATCTCTCTATACAATGCTTTGCATACCGGTGCGGCAAAGTTTCAGGTCATGGACATCTCGAAGGCTAGAGCGCGGTAAAAATTAGAATCTTCCTTTGGCAGCTGATTACAGATCGTCTCCCTACAGATGTGGAGGTTCAGAAACACAATGGCCTAGGAGATGGATTGTGTCTGATTTGTGGTGTCGTCGAGGACGCCAACCATATATTCTTCTCCTGCATTATGGCTCAGTTCGTTTGGGCTTGCATTCGCGATGTCGCCGGTTGTAGGTGGGCTCCATCATCAATTGGCGATTTTTATTGCATCACTAGATGAATCTCGGGCCTGACGCGTAGGGTGGCATGGATCTGCTTAAGCATTGTATTGGCACATTCGCAATAAAGCTCTGATCGAATATATCTTCCTTAAGCATCTTGTTGATGGCCTTTATAAAATGACAAATTTCCTGGAGCTATGGACGCAAATCAGCCGGAACTCGGACTCATTGACCATTCAGTTCTTATCATCGCTACTCCGTTGCCATGTCCATGTCCTCAAGAACGAGGCCCGACACATGGCGGCTCGAGAAGGTCTTTGAGTAGTCTTCTTCCTTAGTTAATTCAGTTGTCATGCGAATGGCCCTTTGGGTTTGTATCGCATTTTGCTTTTGAGTGTCCTTTTGTGGTCTTGTTCATGTACCTGGCTTGGTGTCGTATCGAACCTTTGGCTGCATTGAAGGGCTACAATTCACTAAATCCGGGAAATTGCCTCCTTTCTAAAAAATATGTAACCCATCTAAATGAAGTGACCAAAAGGTCAGCAAATTAATTGTTGTCAAGAAAATAAGGTATATGGTGTGATTTACAGTGTTACCTCCATTTTCCTCTCGAGTTACTAAATGATGAGCTTTGAAAGGGCGCATGCGACCTTGCCAAACAAAGATGCAACAAGTTTTGCTCTTAAAAGGATGCAACCACCATCATCAAGACATAAAACTATTTTATCACACACATCAAGTTTTTTCACGAATACGCACAGCTTGTGTATCATTCCATTGATAGAAGGAGTAGAATGAGTACACAGGGGTACAACACATGACACGAACGCAAGCAGGCGTGTACATGGTGCTCGGAGCAGGGGGACAAGGGCTGCTCAGCCCGTACAGAGGATAACACATAGCTAAACCTACCAGACCCGAGCCAAGTGAGGGAGTCCTTGATTAGGGGGTATCCGGACAGCCGGACTACATACATTGTCCGGATTATTGAAGCGTGAAGATACAAGACTCAAGACTTCGGCCCGTGTCCGGATGGGATCTCCTTTGCGTGGAAGACAAGCTTGGCGATCTGGATATTGTGTTTCCTTTCTTGTCACCGATTCCATGTAAACCCTAGCCTTCTTCGGTGTCTATATAAACCAGAGAGGATGGTCCTTAGAAGGCCGATCACAATTACAATCATACCATCATAGGCTAGCTCTTAGGGTTTAGCCTCTACGATCTCGTGGTAGATCTACTCTTGTACTACTCATATCTTCAATATTAATCAAGCAGGAAGTAGTGTTTTACCTCCATCGAGAGGGCCCGAACCTGGGTAAACATTGTGCCCCTTGCTTCCTGTTACCATCAGCCTAAGACGCACAGATCGGGACCCCCTACCCGAGATCTGCCGGTTTTGACACCGACATTGGTGATTTCATTGAGAGTTCCTCTGTGTCGTCGCTTCAAGGCTTGATGGCGTCTTCAATCGTTAACAACACGGTCCAGGGTGAGATTTTTCTCCCCGGACAGATCTTTGTGTTCGGCGGCTCCGCACTGTGGGCCAATTCGCTTGGCCATCTGGAGCAGATCGACAGCTACGCCCCTAGCCACCAGATCAGGTTCGGAAACTTGAACTACACGGAGGATATCCGCGGAGACTTGATCTCCGACGGATTCGGCCCTGTGCCAGGAGTGCTGGACAGTCATGACGGGCACGGCCTTGACCTGCTGTCGGACAATGCTCGGAACATCATCCCTGCAATAGCCCCGGATCTAAATTCGGAACGATTTGCGTTGCCCAAGGACGGAGGGCTAGACCCCGCCCCGCAGGACGCATACTCATCGGCATTGGAGCCGAACACAGGTCTCACCTCCGTGGAGACCTGCAACCCCGGACCCCCGGGCTCGTATCCGGTCATCGGTTCCGATCCACTCACCCTCGAGCCAGCCGAGCCAGGTTGGGCTCCGATAATGGAGTTTACCACTGCGGACATCTTTCGACACTCGCCCTTTGGCGACATGTTGAACTCATTAAAGTCTCTCTCTTTGTCAGGAGACTCTGGGTCGAAATATGTCCAGCCCGAGTGGGGAGCAGGTGACGAAAGAATTCGTTCCCACCCACCACCCACTACATTGCCACGGTTGATGATTTAACTTATGTGCTTAACTTCGACTACGAAGACATCGATGATATGGACGACGATGCAGAAGTCTTATAGGAGCCACCGCTCATAGGGCGGTGGACAACCACCTCTTCATATGATATATATATGGTGGATACTCCGAAGGAAACCAATGGCGACGAGGCAACGGAGGGCAACCCCTCAGAGGGAAAAGCAAAGTATGGGTGCCTTCGGCGCCTCTCCAAGCCCCGCCACATCAATACCGGCCCCAGAGATGAAAACAATCCGGATGGTGCCGAAGAGGAATACAGCCTTAATCAGCCTACCTTTAAGTAGGTTGGACATGCCACAGTAGGATACTTGGAGAGGGACAACTATACACCCTCCCCCGAAGACGAGGTAAGCCTTGACAATGACGAATTCAACGTGCCTAAAGATCCAGTGGAACAAATTCGCTTCAAGCGACGACTCACGGCCACGGCAAGGAGCCTGCAAAGGAAGCAAGAGCAGCTTAAAATCAACTAGGATTTGCTAATGGATAGGTGGACCAAGATCCTGACCACCGAAGAGTACGAACTCGACCGCTCTAAAAAAGGGTATACGTGGCACAAGAGGCTACCTCAACCCAAGCAGGCGATCCAAAGGCACACAACTCAATGTCCGCACACCACCACAGTTCAAGACAGCAAGAAGGATACACGAAGAGGCATGCTCAAGCCTCGGCGCAATGGCCATAAATGTCAAGTCAGGAAAGCTGGTGCCAAGTTCAGCAAGTCCTAGTCCATTCAACAGACAAAGAACAGCTCAAGCTTATTCGGCTCGAGCCACAGACTCTATCAACCATGTGAAATTCACGGTACTCCAAGAAGGACGGCAAAACATACCAATAGAGAATGCCGGATCTCCAAAACAACGCGACTGGTCGTGTGCCGGAAACAATGAAGGAAGGCATCTAGTCAAGAGACCCTCCAGGGCAGAACAGTGCGGCCGATCATCCCCTATCATACAAAGCACGTCAACTTAATTGTCGTACCCCTAGACCTAGTAGTCCAGGGGCTCCATAACATATAAAGCCCTCGCAGGTATAAACCTGCAAATAAACTGCTTCCATAAGGTGTCCGGTGCAAAGGCCAAGTTCACTGGCCCACCGCTCTAACGGTTGTTCTCAGAGAACCAAAAAAATGCCATGCCATCGGCGCACTCCCTTCATGCGGTAACCCACCGTATGCTAACGGGATGAACTACGTTGACTAGATTCCACGTGGTAAACCATTAGGCCAACGCCAGTGATATACTCACGCCTACATACAAGGCCGAAACCCCGCCCTTAGAGCAGAATCATACAGCCGCCGAAGTAGCAAGTCGTGAATGCCTATCAATATTTTGATAGGACAACCATCTATCCGGACACCCACGGAGGAGTCCGGGCTACTTCCCGGTATAGCGGCTGGGGTCACCAGGGACCGATCAGGAACCTTTAGACCAACCACGGGAGGACGCCCGGCTGCATCCGAACACTTACCTTCACAAACTTACTTTTACGCAGAACAGGATTGCCGACCTGGAATCGGCCCGGACACATAAGGAAAGGACCACACAGGCAGAAGGCAGTCCAGATTCGCTTTTGATCCATTCACAGCCCCCTCCAGTCTGGCCATCACAGGTTCCGCCAAAAACCCTTCCCTTTTTATCATCATAAATCACACTCGCATGCATAGACATATCATCCTACTACAATGCGTAGACTTAAATAACATGTACCGGCCGTCGTCTATCATCGACGCCTCTAACCGGCAGCCATGCTTCGTGTTACGCCCAGCTATGCCAGGGGCTTCACAGTACGGCACTAAAGCCCGACCACCTTTTTGGTCACTCGGCACCCCGAACTTATAGCACTATATGCATCAGCTCCGAATCATGTCTTGGGTCATTGGTTGGGTTTTCCCGGCTCCCATGTTTTGGTACCTTACATTCTATTCCGTTGGCTAAGGTAGCGCTAGGAGAACTACTGCGATTTTGTCCCGGTTCTGCCGGACGAGCACCTCAGTAGAGAAAGCCAAAAATCGACTGTCATGATGCAGCGAGAGCTGGTCAGCTGTTCGAGAGGTTGTAAAATCCTTAAAGATTTATTCCGCATAATGCCACTAGAAAATGTAGATTGCGACGGATCGGTCTTCCGATCAGGCGCCAATAGAGCCCCTAGTTCGGCCTTCCGAACACTAGGGGCTGCGCCGACCATACTCCAATTCCTATGGCTAAGTGAGGGTAGTAAAGCCATATATAGTGCGATCGCCTAGTTCATGGTGAGAAACACCTCCTTAAAAGGACCAAGCCATGGGATAAAGAGTGTTCAGAAATACACCGAACACCCCCGTACTTCTCACGTGGGGGCTGAAGCCGACGACTGGCCAACTCTCGTAATTTACATACAATAAATAGCCGCACGGGAAGAACATATGTTCACACAAAATAGGCAATACATAATAAGCATGCCATTATCCCATATTACAAATATCGGCAAGAATGCCCTCAGGGGAATATAATGTCTTTGGAGCACTTATCTGCCGCCAGGCGTGCTCCCTTCAGTACACCTTCATAGTACAGTTCGGGCTTGCGATGCTCCTTACCCTTCGGTGGCCCCTCAGTTATCAACTTCTCTGCGTCAAGCTTCCCCCAATGCACTTTTGCATGGGCAAGCGCCATGCGTGCACCCTCTATACAGACTGACCGCTTCATTGAATCAAGCCGAGGACAGGCGCCCACAATCCGCTTTACGAGTCCGAAGTAACTGCTTGGAATTGGCTCTGCAGACCACAGCCGGATAACCAAGTCCTTCATGGCTAGTTCGGCCGCCTGGTGCAGTTCGACCAGCTGTTTCAGCTGATCGATAAAAGGCACCGGATAGTTCGGCGCCAAATACTGCGACCAGAAGTTCCTCCCCGCAAACTCCCTTTCCTCGGTCCGGTAAAATTGGGCAGCATCTGATATGCTGCGAGGTAGATCTACAAACGCCCCTGTAATCCAGAATTCAGCTTGCCGCTCAGAGTTCCCCCCATTATCACGTAATAATGGCCATAGATACAAATGGCCTTACCAGCCGCAACCTTCCGGGCCTCCTGAATGTCCCATACAGCACCTCGGGCTTCTTCCCGAGCATCTTGCGCGGCTTGGAGAGCTTGGGTGAGTTCGGATTCTTTCCCTACTAGACCCTGCTCCAAGCTCTCGCTTTTCGTCATAGCTTCCTGGAGCTTCCGCTCAGCTGCGACGACCCTGGCCTCGTGTTCTTCATGAAGCGCCTGTTCGGCGGTAGCCTTCTCGTGGGCGTCAGCCGCTGCCTTCTTCAGTGCCTCATATTCGGCACTCGCTCCTAGGGTGTATAATATAAATTACCTTTTGATAGGCACACTTATTCGTTTGTGCCCAATGCAAGACAATGTTTAAACATACCTTGCTTCTCCTCTAATTGCTTCTTCACACGGCCGAGTTCTTCTTCGTTCCGTTCTAGGCTCTGCTTTAGTTCGGACACTTCCACATCATGAGCGGCCGTCCTCTCCGCAGAAGCCTGTTTTCAAACAAATGGTATACATCATTAAACAAAGGTTCCCATTACAACAAAGGGTTTGAGCCCCTGCCTGGCTCTCTTTCGCCAGACAGTGTATCAGGGGCTACTACTCATATTATGATGATTCCTCAATGTTTCCTTGGAAACCATACCTCAAAAGCCTTTATAAGGCCAAGGAAGGACTCATTAAGCCCGCTTTCGGCAGACTGAATCTTTCCAACCACCGCACCCATGAGGGTCCGATGTTCATCGACGATAGACGTGTTATTCAAGGTTATCGATAGACCGCCTGACAGCTCTACGTAGACAGAGGTTGCCGACGGAGTAGGAAAACCTCCCTCCTTGAAGGGTGGCCGCTCTCCCGATCCTGGAGCCATGGAAGTCTCCAGGACCTTATCCGGCTCGGGGTCTCCTCGAGACGACACCTCGGTGTCACGCCTGGACACCGGAAAAAGATCCTCTGGAGGCATCTCGCTCGCCACAACATCCAAACTCAACGAATCCTACAGGAGGTCTTGCCGGGCTGTACGCGATATGACGATAGTTAAAACTACTATACTCAGACGACCCTGAATGCATTGGCGCATTAGGGATTTGGTCACTTACGATTTTTCCAGGGGCTGGGCTCTAGGATCCCACTCCGTGCCGCTGTCGGCAGCCGGGAGGACGCCTCTGGACGGGAACCTCTCCCCCTCTTTGGTGATTCGGCCTCCAGGAACAGGGAAGCCGCACGCTTCTTCCCACCTACAGAGTGAGGCTCGTCCTCCTCTGCTTCCTCCTATTCATCTTCGGAAGAAGGAGCGTCGCCGGAGTCTTCAGATTTGGCGTCCATAGTCTCGCGGCGATGGAGGCCACTACGGGTCTTCTTGACCTTCTTGGAGTCCTCCTTTGGCGCCTCGTAAGGCGCGGGGACCAGCATCTTCATTAGAAGAGGTCCGGCTGGTTCTTCCGACAGCGGGGCCGGACAATGCATCCGCTCCACCTTCTTAATCCATCCATGAAGGTCACGATGACACATGATTAAAATGTCTCCTTCATGACTTACCAACTAAAGCATGGACGGATGGGGCGTGACTATAACTTACTGGGCTTGGAGAATGGGATAATTGTTACCCCCGATCTTCGGCGGAGTCCGGCCATGATTTGCCGGACTTGAAAGCACATTCCAGATATCCTCATGGGAGGAGTCGTAGAGTTCCTGAAGGGTCTGGTGCTCGGTCGGGTCAAACTCCCACAAAGTGTAGGTTCGACACTGACGAGGTAGAACCAGGCGAACTAGTATCACCTGGACTACGTCGACGAGTTTGACGTCCTTGTCGACCGCGCTCCGAACGCGCGTCTGGAGCAGTGATAGCTCATCGGACGAGGACCAGTTCGGGCCCTTCTTGGGCCAGGACGTGAGCCGCAGTGGAGCTCCGGATCTGAACTCAGGAGCTGCAGCCCACATTTGCCGCGTGGTTCGGTGATATAAAACCACTGCTGCTACCACTCCTTAACGGAGTCGTTGAAAGCGCCCTTCGGCCAAATGACCTTGGCCATCTTGCTCACCATGGCACTGTTGGAAATATGCCCTAGAGGCAATAATAAATTAGTTATTATTATTATATTTCCTTGTTCATGATAATCGTTTATTATCCATGCTATAATTGTTTTGATAGGAAACTCAGATACATGTGTGGGTACATAGACAACACCATGTCCCTAGTAAGCCTCTAGTTGACTAGCTCGTTGATAAATAGATGGTTACGGTTTCCTAACCATGGACATTGGATGTCATTGATAACGGGATCACATCATTAGGAGAATGATGTGATGGACAAGACCCAATCCTAAGCCTAGCACAAAGATCGTGTAGTTCGTATGCTAAAGCTTTTCTAATGTCAAGTATGTTTTCCTTAGACCATGAGATTGTGAAACTGCCGGATGCCGTAGGAATGCTTTGGGTGTACCAAACGTCACAACGAACTGGGTGGCTATAAAGGTACACTACGGGTATCTCCGAAAGTGTCTGTTGGGTTGGCACGAATCGAGACTGGGATTTGTCACTCCGTGTGACGGAGAGGTATCTCTGGGCCCACTCGGTAGGACATCATCATAATGTGCACAATGTGACAAACGGGTTGATCACGGGATGATGTGTTATGGAACAAGTAAAGAGACTTGCCGGTAACGAGATTGAACAAGGTATCGGGATACCGACGATCGAATCTCGAGCAAGTACTGTACCGCTAGACAAAGGGAATTGAATACGGGATTGATTGAATCCTCGACATCGTGGTTCATCCGATGAGATTATCGTGGAACATGTGGGAACCAACATAGGTATCCAGATCCCGCTGTTGGTTATTGGCCGGAGAGTTGTCTCGGTCATGTCTACGTGTCTCCCGAACCCGTAGGGTCTACACACTTAAGGTTCGATGACGCTAGGGTTATAGGGAATAGATGTGCGTGGTTACCGAATGTTGTTCGGAGTCCCGGATAAGATCCCGGACATCAGGAGGAGTTCCGGAATGGTCCGGAGGTAAAGATTTATATATGGGAAGTCTTGTTTTGGTCACCGGAAAATTTTCCGGTGCTATCGGTAACGTACCGGGACCACCGGGAGGGTCCCGGGGGTCCACCAAGTGGGGCCACCGGCCCCAGAGGGCAGCATGGGCCCACTGTGGGAGGGGACCAGCCCCAGGTGGGCTGGTGCGCCCCCCCCCACCAGAGCCCAAGGCGCCTAGGGTTTGGGGAGGGGGCGCCTCCACCCTAGATGGGTTTTGGGGCTGCCGCACCCCTTGGGGTTGGAACAATAGAGGGGGCGCAACCCCCTCCCTCTCCCCTATATATAGTTGAGGTCTTTGGGGCTGCCAACACATGAGTTTTGACCTCTCCCTGGCGCAGCCCTACCTCTCTCCCTCCTCGTCTCTTGCGGTGCTTGGTGAAGCGCTGCTGGAGTGCCTCGCTCCTCCACCACCACCACGCCGTCGCGCTGCTGCTGGACGGAGTCTTCCCAACCTCTCCCTCTCTCCTTGCTGGATCAAGGCATGGGAGACGTCATCGGGCTGCATGTGTGTTGAACGCGGAGGTGCCGTCCGTTCGCCACTAGGATCATCGGCGATTTGGATCACGACGTGTACGACTCCATCAACCCCGTTCACTTGAACGCTTCCGCTTAGCGATCTACAAGGGTATGTAGATGCACTCTCCTTCCCCTCCTTGCTAGATTACTCCATAGATTGATCTTGGTGATGCGTAGAAATTTTTTTATTTCTGCTACGTTCCCCAACAGTGTCATCAGAGCCAAGTTTATGCGTAGTTTCTATGCACGAGTAGAACACAAACTTGTTGTGGGCGTAGATGTTGTCAATTTTCTTGCCACTACCAGTCTTATCTTGCTTCGGCGGCATCGTGGGATGAAGTGGCCTGGACCGACCTTACCCGGACGCTTACGTGAGACAGGTTCCACCGACTGACATGCACTAGTTGCATAAGGTGGCCAGCGGGTGTCTGTCTCTCCCACTTTAGTTGGAGCGGATTCGATGAAAAGGGTCCTTATGAAGGGTAAATAGCAATTGATATATCATGTTGTGGTTTTTGCGTAGGTAAGAAAAGTTCTTGCTAGAAACCCATAGCAGCCACGTAAAACATGCAAACAACAATTAGAGGACGTCTAACTTGTTTTTGCAGGGTATGCTATGTGATGTGATATGGCCAAAAGAATGTGATGAATGATATGTGATGTATGAGATTGATCATGTTCTTGTAACAGGAATCACGACTTGCATGTCGATGAGTATGACAACCGGCAGGAGCCATAGGAGTTGTCTTAATTTATTGTATAACATGCGTGTCAATGAACAACGCCATGTAATTACTTTACTTTATTGCTAAACCGTTAGCCACAGTACTAGAAGTAATAGTTGGCGAGACAACTTCATGGAGACACGATAATGGAGATCATGATGATGGAGATCATGGTGTCATGCCGGTGACGATGATGATCAGGGAGCCCTGAAGATGGAGATCGAAAGGAGCAAAATGATATTGGCCATATCATGTCACTTTTGATTGCATGTGATGTTCATCATGTTTATGCATCTTACTTGCTTAGAACGACGGTAGTAAATAAGATGATCCCTCATTAACATTTCAAGAGAGTGTTCCCCCTAACTGTGCACCATTGTGAAAGTTCGTTGTTTCGAAGCACAACGTGATGATTGGGTGTGATAGATTCTAACGTTCACATACAACGGGTGTAAGACATATTTACACACGCGAAACACTTACATTAACTTGACGAGCCTAGCATGTACAGACATGGCCTCAGAATAGAAGAGACCGAAAGGTCGAGCATGAGTCGTATGGTAGATACGATCAACATGAATATGTTCACTGACAATGACTAGTCCGTCTCACGTGATGATCGGACACAGCCTAGTTGACTCGGATCATGTAATCACTTGGATGAGTAGAGGGATGTCTATCTGAGTGGGAGTTCATAAGATGAACTCAATTATCCTGAACATAGTCAATAGGTCTTTGCAAATTATGTCGTAGCTCGCGCTTTAGTTCTACTGTTTAGATATGTTACTAGAGAAAATATAGTTGAAAGTTGATAGTAGCAATTATGCGGACTGGGTCCGTAAACTGAGGATTGTCCTCGTTGCTACGTAGAAAGTTTATGTCCTTAATGCACCGCTCGGTGTGCTGAACCTTGAACGTCGTTTGTGGATGTTGCGAACATTTGACATACACGTTTTGATAACTACGTGATAGTTCAGTAATATTAAACGGCTTAGAATTGAGGCACCGAAGACGATTTCGAAACGTCACGGAACAAATGAGATGTTTCGAGGGCTGAAATTGGGATTTCAGGCTCGTGCCCACGTCAAGAGGTATGAGACCTCCGACGAGTTTCTTAGCCTGCAAACTAAGGGAGAAAAGCTCAATCGTTGAGCGTGTACTCAGATTGTCTGGGTACAACAATCACTTGAATCGAGTGGGAGTTAATCTTCCAAATGAGATAGTGATATTTCTCCAAAGTCATTGCACCAAGCTACTAGAGCTTCGTGATGAACTATAACATATCAGGGATAGATATGATGATCCTTGAAATATTCGCGATGTTTGACACCGCGAAAGTAGAAATCAAGAAGGAGCATGAATTGTTGATGGTTAGAAACCACTAGTTTCAAGAAGGGAAAGGGCAAGAAGGGATACTTCATGAAATGGCAAATCGGTTGCTGCTCTAGTGAAGAAACCCAATGTTGAACCCAAACCCGAGACTAAGTGCTTCTGTCATGAGGGGAACGGTCACTGAAGCAGAACTACCCTAGATAGTTAGATGAGAAGGCTGACAAGGTCGATTGAAGTATATTGGATATACATTACGTTAATGCGTACTTTACTAGTACTCCTAGTAGCACCAGGGTATTAGATACCGGTTCGTTTGCTAAGTGTTAGTAACTCGAAATAAAAGCTACGGAATAAACGGAGACTAGCTAAAGGTGAGCTGATGATATGTGTTGGAAGTGTTTCCAAGATTGATGTGATCAAGCATCACACGCTCTCTCTACCATCGAGATTGGTGTTAAACCTAAATAATTGTTATTTGGTCTTTGCGTTGAGCATAGAAATGATTGGATTATGTCTATCGCAATACGGTTATTCATTTAAGGAGAATAATGGTTACTCTGTTTATTTAAATAATACCTTCAATGGTCTTGCACCTAAAATGAATGGTTTATTGAATCTCGATCGTAGTGATACACATGTTCATGCCAAAAGATATAAGATAGTAATGATAGTACCACCTACTTGTGGCACTGGCATGTAAGTCATATTGGTACAAAACGCATGAAGAAGCTCCATGTTGATGGATCTTTGGACTCACTCGTTTTTCAAAAGTTTGAGACATGCGAACCATGCCTATTGGTGTGTATGCATGAAGAAACTCCATGCAAATGGACCATTTGGACTCACTTGATTTTGAATCACTTGAGACATGCAAATCGTACCACATGGGCAAGATGACTGAAAGCCTCGTTTTCAGTAAAATGGAACAAGAAAGCAACTTGTTGGAAGTAATACATTTTGATGTGTGCAGTCCAATGAGTGCTAAGGCATGCAGTGGATACAGTTATGTTCTTACTTCACAGATTATTTGAGTAGATTTTGAGTATGTTTACTTGATGAAACACAAGTCTGAATTATTGAATGGTTCAAATAATTTCAGAGTGAAGTTGAAGATCATCGTGACAAGAGGATAAAATGTCTATGATATGATCATAGAGATGAGTATCTGAGTTACGAGCTTTGGCATGCAATTAAGACATTGTGGAATTGTTTCACAATTAATACCGCCTGGAACACCATAGTGTGATGGTGTGTCCGAACATCATAGTTGCACCCTATTGGATATGGTGCATACCATGATGTCTCTTATCGAATTACCACTATCGTTCATGGGTTAGGCATTAGAGACAACCGCACTCACTTTAATAGGGCACCACGTAATTCCGTTGAGATGACACCGTATGAACTATGGTTTAGAGAAACCTAAGTTGTCGTTTCTTAAAAGTTTGGGGCTGCCACGCTTATGTGAAAAAGTTTCAAGTTGATAAGCTCGAACCCAAAGCGGATAAAATGCATCTTCATAGGACACCCAAAACAGTTGGGTATACCTCCTAATTCAGATCCGAAAGCAATAGGGATTGTTTCTTGCATCGGGTCCTTTCTCGAGGAAAAGTTCGTCTCGAAAGAATTGAGTGGGAGGATGGTGGAGACTTGATGAGGTTATTAAACCGACACTTCAACTAGTGTGTAGCAGGGCACAGGAAGTTGTTCCTGTGGCGCCTACACCAATTGAAGTAGAAGCTTATGATAGTGATCATGAATTTTCGGATCAAGTCACTACCGTACCTCGTAGGGTGACAAGGGTGCGTACTACTTCAGAGTGGTACAGTAATCCTGTCTTGAAGGTCATGTTGCTAGGCAACAATGAACCTATGAGCTATGGAGAAGCGATGGGGGGCCCGAATTCCGACAAATGGTTAGAAGCCATGAAATCCGAGATAGGATCCATGTATCAAAACAAAGCATGGATTTTGGTGGACTTGCCCGATGATCGGCAAGCCATTGAGATAAATGGATCTTTAAGAAGAAGACGAACGTGGACGGTAATGTCACCGTCTATGAAGCTCGACTTGTGGTGAAGAGTTTTTCACAAGTTCAAGGAAGTTGACTACGATGACATTTTCTCATCCGTAGCGATGCTTAAGTCCGTCGGAATCATGTTAGCATTAGCTGCATTTATGAAATTTGGTAGATGGATGTCAAAACGAGTTTCCTTACCAGTTTTCATAAGGAAAGGTTGTATGCGATACAATCGGAAAGGTTTTATCGATCCTAAGGATGCTAAAAGGTATGCTAGCTCCAGCGATCCTTCCATGGACTGGAGTAACCATCTCGGAGTTGGAATGTACGCCTTGATGAGATGATCAAAGATTTTGGGTTTATACAAAGTTTATGAGAAACTTGTATTTCCAAAGAAGTGAGTGGGAGCACTATAGAATTTCTGATGAGTATATGTTGTTGACATATTGTTGATCAGAAATGATGTAGAATTTCTAGAAAGCATATAGGGTTATTTGAAAGGTGTTTTTCAATAGAAAACCTGGATTAAGCTACTTGAACATTGAGCATCAAGATCTATGAGGATAGATCAAAAATGCTTAATGGTACTTTCAAATGAGCATATACCTTGACATGATCTTGAAGGTGTTCAAGATGGATCAGTCAAAGAAGGAGTTCTTGCCTGAGATGTAAGGTATGAAGATAAGACTTAAAGCTCGACCATGGCAGAAAAGAGAGAAAGGACGAAGGTCGTCCCCTATGCTTTAGACGTAGGCTCTACAGTATGCTATGATGTGTACCACACCTGATGTGTGCCTTGCTACATACATGGCAAGAGGGTACAAAGGTGATCAAGGAGTGGATCACCAGATAGCGGTCAAAATTATCCTTAGAGGAATAAGGATATGTTTCTCGGTTATGGAGGTGATAAAGAGTTCGACGTAAAGAGTTGCGTCGATGCAAGCTTTAACACCTATCCGAATGACTCTGAGTAGCAAACCGGATACGTATAGTGGAGCGACCATTTGGAATAGCTCCAAGTGGAGCGTGGAAGCATCATTTACAATATGACCTAGAGATTTGCGAAGTACATACGGATCTGAATGTTGCAGACCCGTTGACTAAAACCTCTCTCACAAGCAAAACATGATCAAACCCCAGAACTCATTGAGTCTTAATCACATGATGATGTGAACTAGTTTAGTGACACTAGTAAACTCTTTGGATATTGGTCACATGGTGATGTGACCTGTGAGTGTTAATCATATGGCGATGTGAACTAGATTATTGACTCTAGTGCAAGTGGGAGACTGTTGGAAATATGCCCTAGAGGCAATAATAAATTAGTTATTAATATTATATTTCCTTGTTCATGATAATCGTTTATTATCCATGCTATAATTGTATTGATAGGAAACTCAGATACATGTGTGGGTACATAGACAACACCATGTCCCTAGTAAGCCTCTAGTTGACTAGCTCGTTGATCAATAGATGGTTACGGTTTCCTGACCATGGACATTGGATATCGTTGATAACGGGATCACATCATTAGGAGAATGATGTGATGGACAAGACCCAATCCTAAGCCTAGCACAAAGATCGTGTAGTTCGTATGCTAAAGCTTTTCTAATGTCAAGTATCTTTTCCTTAGACCATGAGATTGTGCAACTCCCGGATGCCGTAGGAATGCTTTGGGTGTACCAAATGTCACAGCGTAACTGGGTGGCTATAAAGGTACACTACGGGTATCTCCGAAAGTGTCTGTTGTGTTGGCACGAATCGAGACTGGGATTTGTCACTCCGTGTGACGGAGAGGTATCTCTGGGCCCACTCGGTAGGACATCATCATAATGTGCACAATGTGACCAAGGTGTTGATCACGGGATGACGTGTTACAGAACGAGTAAAGAGACTTGCCGGTAACGAGATTGAACAAGGTATCGGGATACCAACGATCGAATCTCGGGCAAGTACTATACCGCTAGACAAAGGGAATTGAATACGGGATTGATTGAATCCTCGACATCGTGGTTCATCCGATGAGATCATCATGGAACATGTGGGAACCAACATGGGTATCCAGATCCCGTTGTTGGTTATTGGCCGGAGAGTTGTCTCGGTCATGTCTACGTGTCTCCCGTACCCATAGGGTCTACACACTTAAGGTTCGATGACGCTAGGGTTATAGGGAATAGATGTACGTGGTTACAGAATGTTGTTTGGAGTCCCGGATGAGATCCCAGACGTCATGAGGAGTTCTGGAATGGTCCGGAGGTAAAGATTTATATATGGGAAGTCCTGGTTTGGTCACCGGAAAAGTTTTGGGTGCTATCGGTAATGTACCGGGACCATCGGGAGGGTCCGGGGGGTCCACCAAGTGGGGCCACCGGCCCCAGAAGGCAGCATGGGCCAAGTGTGGGAGGGGACCAGCCCCAGGTGGGCTGGTGCGCCCCCCACCAGGGCCCAAGGCGCCTAGGGTTTGGGGAGGGCGCGCCTCCACCTTACTTGGGGGGCAAGTTTCCCCCTCGCTCCCCCTTGGCCGCCACCCTAGATGGGTTTTGGGGCTGCCGCACCCCTTGGGGTGGGAACCCTAGAGGGGGCGCAGCCCCCTCCATCTCCCCTATATATATTTGAGGTCTTTGGGGCTGCCAACACATGAGTTTTGACCTCTCCCTGGCGCAGCCCTACCTCTCTCCCTCCTCGTCTCTTGCGGTGCTTGGTGAAGCGCTGCTGGAGTGCCTTGCTCCTCCACCACCACCACGCCGTCGCGCTGCTGCTGGACGGAGTCTTCCCAACCTCTCCCTCTCTCCTTGCTGGATCAAGGCATGGGAGACGTCATCGGGCTGCATGTGTGTTGAACGCGGAGGTGCCGTCCATTCGCCACTAGGATCATCGGCGATTTGGATCACGACGTGTACGACTCCATCAACCCCGTTCACTTGAACGCTTCCGCTTAGCGATCTACAAGGGTATGTAGATGCACTCTCCTTCCCCTCCTTGCTAGATTACTCCATAGATTGATCTTGGTGATGCGTAGAAATTTTTTGATTTCTGCTACGTTCCCCAACAGGCACCGCCACACTCGGCATGTTCGCCACTAACCACCTTGGGCTTCACATTGAAAGTCTTCAACCACAAGCCGAAGTGAGGCGGAATCTGGAGAAAGGCCTCGCACACGACGATGAACGTCGAGATATTGAGAAAAGAGTTGGGGGAAAGATCGTGAAAATCAATACCGTAATAATACATGACCCCCATGACAAATGGGTGGAGGGGAAACCCGAGCCCGCGGACAAAATGGGGAAGGAACACGACTCTCTCGTGAGGCTCCGGAGTAGGGACGACATGTCCCGCTGGTGGGAGACGGTGGCCGATCTTCTTGGCCAGATACCAGGCTTCCCAGAGCTTCTTGATATCCTTCTCCCGAACTATAGAGGCCATCCATCTGCCTCCTGCTCCGGATCCAGACATCTTTGGAAAACCTCTCTTCGACGGAAAAGAAGAAGGCTTGGGTGTTAGGGCTCGAGCGGAGGGGAATGAGTTAGCAGAAGGAGAAGGCGTGGGTAAAGAGGAAGAGACTTTATCTCTTTATAAGAGGTAGTACGAGCTTTTTGCGCCTCCCCATTTGCCTGGTGGAACCTGCTCACCTCCCACTCGCCGCGATTAGCGGTGTGGTTGGATTACCCATACCCGTATTGATGAGAATCCCGTGATAAGGGGACATGATCTCTGCTTTGACAAGACGTGTCAAGGAAACCGCCCCACAATACGCGTAGTGACTGGTTGTGGGAAAAACAGTTCGGATAATGACCTGGCTATAATAACATATCACGTCGTCCTAGAGTTGTCAGCTGAAGTATCATTCTCTCTACAGCGGTATGAGAAGATCATTTTGCAGATCCGAACACGGTCTACGTGTTCGATAAATAACCTTGGAGTATTCGGAGAAGGAACCCGCCTTGCAATGCCGAAGACAAGACTGCGCTCCGGACTCATCGTTATTGAAGCCTGGTTCATGGGCTACTGAGGGAGTCCTGGATTAGGGGGTATCCGGACAGCCGGACTACATACATTGTCTGGACTATCGAAGCGTGAAGATACAAGACTCAAGACTTCGGCCCGTGTCCTGGTGGGACTCTCCTTTGCGTGGAAGACAAGCTTGGCGATCCGGATATTGTGTTTCCTTCCTTGTAACCGACTCCATGTAAACCCTAGCCCTCTCCGGTGTCTATATAAACCGGAGAGGATGGTCCTTAGAAGGCCGATCACAATTACAATCATACCATCATAGGCTAGCTCTTAGGGTTTAGCATCTACGATCTCGTGGTAGATCTACTCTTGTACTACTCATATCTTCAATATTAATCAAGCAGGAAGTAGGGTTTTACCTCCATCGAGAGGGCCCAAACCTGGGTAAATATTGTGTCCCTTGCTTCCTGTTACCATCAGCCTAAGACGCACAGATCGGGACCCCCTACCTGAGATCCGCAGTTTTGACACCGACACCAAGGGCGGCAATGCCAAGCCAACGAGAACTCCAACATAATCCGAGCCAAAACCGGGGACACCGCGAGCGATCAAGATAGTGCCTTCAAGAAGGAATACGACACCGAGACACCGTCACTATCCAGTCTGAAGAGGGGCGCAGCTGAAGGCCTTGGCAGCGCCTCCAAGGAGGAAAACACACCCGCAGGCGCCGTCGCTGCCAGCACCGGCAAGCCGAGCAGGGATCTCTCCCTGGCCTAAAGCTGAGTGATCCCATAGCTGCGGAGTCCGGAATCGAAGATGGGGAGGCCAACGCTGGTCTGAACCACCATGTCAAGAAGGGGTTGGCGGGGCTGCACCTGCCGTCGGAGGGTCGCAACGCCTCCAAACCCGCGAGCATAGGATTTGGCAAAAGGGGGAGACTTTGAGGCGTACAGGGTAGGGCGGGCGACAAGGCGAACCAAGCGGGGATCTTGGAACGACGTCGTCAAGCAACGCCGGCAAGCAAGGACTGGAGGGACGCAAATCCGAGCTGTCGTGGCCTTAACCGTCGGGGCATCGGCGAGCAAGGTAAGCTGGAAGGAACGCAGCTGCCTAGTCGCAGAGGCCGAAGCTGCCCGGAAGGGGACGCCGGCAGCGGGGGACACCGGAGAGACGCAGGTCCGAGGCCGCCGGGACCGAAACAGCCCTGGCCCGAGACCACCACGGGAAGCCTTATGCCAGCCACAACCACATAAGCATCGCCGTCTCGACGCAAGAGCAATCACCATGGCTCGGGGGTGGAGGGCCGCCGGAGACCGTGGCAGCGGCCAGGATCGTTGGAACCGCCGCCGGCCGGCAGGCACGAGCAGCAGCTGGCGGGAGAGCGCCCGAGGATCGCTGGGGATGGTCCCGGGGTTGCGGGCCGAGGGGGCGGAGGCGTGTGAGGAGGGGGACGCCCGCGACGGCAGGGGATGGCACGGGAGGAGAGGCTCGCCGGAGGTGGGGGCAGGCCGACGAGGGGACCGGATATGCCGCCGCCGGACCAGCGGGAGGGGCGCGCCGCTGCAGGGGTGGGGCGCGGGGGTGGTCGGGGAGGGGGATTGGGGTGCGTGGGACGCAGATCCGCCCCGCCGCCACCTTCCTCGGGACCGGCGCGGCTTCGCCGGCCGGCCCGGCGGCGGCGGCGAAGCGGGGGAGTGCGGCGGCGGGGGTTGTGCTGGCGGCGGCTAGGGTTCCCCCGTGTCGCCAGAGGAGGGCAACGCGGGGGGGTTGAAGATACTGTAACATGCACCCGCAAAGAAAAGGACATCGTAACATGGAGCGGTTATCCCGTATTTTGATGAAGCGGGAATTTCATGTTTCAGTTATCCGTATCCATCTATCTGTACCGGCAGATTACGTGTTCAGAGGTAAAAAAAAATGGGAACCCATGTCCTATTTCCGGCCACTCGCATAACCAACAGTCGTCTGATCAAAGGTTGTAGTAGTACGATTGGATGGCCCCGGATAGTATGTTTAAAGCGAGCACCAACAAATACGCTAACTTTCATCAACTAAAAGACATCCTTCCTGCTTTATTAGTCATCCTTGTAGTTTGGGTCAAACTTTGACATTTAATTTAACTATCAAAAAATAAGTTTATACCCTAAAAATAGTATCATTGAAAACCTCTTTCAAATATTAATCCAACGATATATGTTTTGTGACATATAACTTATAATTTGTTAGTCAAATCTACGATCAAAGTTGGGCACAAAATACGAAGGGGGGCAATAAACTCGGACGGGGGTAGTATTAGTTTAAGCCGTATTTGCACGCAGCACTATTGGCTTAAGCCGTATGTGCACGCAGACTCGGATAAACAATGGTGTACCTACTGCACATGTATTTTAGTCACCCTAAACCTGCATCTGTATTTTAGTCGTTTATAATTGCACTACCTATGATATGTGCATGCCGTTTTCATGCCTACATCAATATAGTGTGGCCCCATCATCAACTGGATCTACAGACCGCAAGGGGCTGATCACTTCTCCAAATGGTGACGCTAATCAATTTTAATTAACTAAGTCTGTCTGGCGACCAAAGAGATGAACATACAAAGTACTTTGGTGGTGAGAAATCAACTCGGTTGACGGCGATGAGGAGCAAGAGTGGTCTGAAACAGTTGCTAACAGGGCCTGGCAACTTAAAAATATGTGCTTGGTATGCCCCCAGCGGCCAGGGCAGGACGACAGGACGATTTCATCTCGCGGCCTTGCTAGCTTCGCTCTATGGAGAGCAGTCAGGGCCAATAGCTCCTGTGCGACGTTTTTGATGTGAATTTGCTTGAGTGCGATGTTGTTCGAGTGAATGGCTGTGGTGCGACACATTTGAGCAGGTAAATAGCCTAGGGCCACATGGGGTGTTAAATGTGGTTAAATTGGTCGTCAACCAATCCCGTTTATGTTAGGACATGTGGGTCCAACTTAATTGCTCCTCAAAACAGCTGACCGTGCCCTGCCGCCCAACCGTGCCGGGCCCGCCACTCTGCCCCCTCCCCCCTTCTTCTCCGGTGGCGGCGGATCTTGCGTTCTCAACGGCGGCGGCGGAGCCCTCGTTCTCAACGGCGGCGGAGCCTTCGTCCTCAAAAAATGGTGAGTGAGAACACTAGTCCCCCTCCCGTTCCTCTCTCGGCCCCGTAGATTTCAGCTCGTTTCCTCTGTTTTCGCTTGTTGAATCGATAGGTTGTGAGGGGAGCCCGTGGGCATACTGAGATGGAGCCGCCAGATTCAACTTCAAATAGGTAATGCTCCTCTCTCCGATCCAATTTTGCATGCAATTAGGGCCTAGTCTGCTCTTTCTCACGGGCTCACACTGTCCGCCACTGACAGAGGGGATGCTGCCGCTCGGACCTTCGAATTGACGGTCAATTTCTTTCCATCAAAGGCAAAATTAGTTGATGGTAGCATTCAGAACATTGAGAGAGACACAATTGTTAAATGGGAGGTTGAGTTTCAGAGATTGATCCACAAGTTCTACAGAACATGGGAGAAAAGGCAGTGAAGAAATGGGTGGAAAAAATTGGGGAGAATGTTGTTTGGGGTCCAGAGCAAGAAGTATCACTGTTGCGGTTTGATGATTGGAAAGGAGAGTATGTGAGAATGGAAGATGGTGAACAGATTGTTGAAGAAATCGATCGGCAAACCGGCTGGACAAGCAAACGAGCTAATTTTTTTGCTGAGCTGGTTGATCTGAATATTTTTTTGAAGGTTGGATATGTGCCATCACAATTGGCTGCGCAGATGGTAGATGATGATTGGGCTACACAGAGACCATTGATTCCCATGTGTACTGAACTTACAGTAATAGCCGAAGAGGGACAGGTGACTGGAACTGAAACTGAAACTGCAGCAACTGTTGATTGGAATGTAGTTTAATTAGATGAGCCTACTGATTTGGTCATTGCACCAATGCCTGACATTGAGATGGCCAAACTTTTTGGCATTCCAGTCGATGACAAAGATAAGCAGGAGAGGGGAGAATCTAGTTTGCCTGCTAATGTTGATGAAGATGTAGATGGACAATTGATGGAACAAGCTGCAGACGAAGTAGATGATGCACATGATGATGAGCTGGTGCATGTGTATGACAAAGAAAACCCTGTCATTGAAGTAGGCAAGTTGTTCCCAAGCATGAAGGAGTTTAGGATGTGTTTCAAGACTTATGCAGTGAAACATGAGTTTGATGCAAAGACTGTTTGAACTGATAGGAAGAAGTTTTATGCGAGGTGCAGAGGATTTGATGGTAGTGTCAAGCCTTGCAAGTGGTACATATCTGCTAGACTGCAACCTGATGGAAGTACTGTCAGGGTTAACCAAATCCCCAATCAACATACTTGTATTACAAGTTCACAGAGAGTATCAACCGTGACATCACAACTTTGGGTTGCAGAAAAGATCACCCCAATTTTAGCCAAAACACCAAACACTACTGCCAAGAAACTCAAAGTAGACTTGGAAAAGATGTACCCCATTAAACTGAAATGTACCTTAGTGTGGAAGGCAAAACAAAGGACAATGAAAAATTTATATGGTGATTGGGCAAATACATTTAGGATGCTTTACAACTTCAAAGCAGAGGTGGAAAAGAGGTCACCTGGTAGTGTTGTGGAGATAGATACAGAGGTATCAGCCAAAGGTGAAGTCAAGTTCTCCAAGTTTTTTATGGCTTTGAAGCCTTGCATAGATGGCTTCAAAGCAGGGTGCCGTCCATATTTGAGCATAGACTCATCATTTTTGACAGGCAAGTGGAATGGTCAGTTGGTAGCATGCAATGCTCTAGATGGATACAACTGGATGTTTCCTATTGTTGTTGGCTTGTTTTAGTCAGAAACCGAGGCTTCATGGACATGGTTCATGATCCAGTTGAAAAGATGCCTAGGGCCAGTGTCACCTTTGGCTATACACACAGATGCATGTAAGGGGCTTGAAAATTCAGTGAAAAATGTTTTCCCACATGCTGAGCAGAGGGAGTGCTACGGTCATTTGTGGATGAATTTGATCAAAAAATTTAGAGGAGAAGAATTTGGGCGCATGTGGCCAGCAGCAAGATCTTACACTAGACAGACACACAAATATCATCTTGATAAGATAATGGCAGCATGTGATGAGTTTGGTCCATGGCTGAACACCTACCATTCTTTGTTATGGTACAGGTCAGCATTCAACACTGCCATCAAGTGTGACCACATCAACAACAATTTGACAGAGAGTTTCAACAACAAGGTGAAGGAGATAAAAGATTTGCCTGTGCATGACATGGTTGACCAAATCAGGATCATGCTCATGCGGTTGTGGGAATTGAGAAGAAGGATAGGTGATTGTCTGCAAGGTGATAAGCTTCCAGCAGTGGTACAACAGGTGGTCAATAGGAGCAGAAGTCTTCCACATTTGTTTGTTGAAAAATGTTCACCTTGTGGTGCTGAAGTTAGAGATAACAAAACTGGAAGGAGACATGTTGTTAACACTGAATTGCATGATTGCACTTGCCTCGAGTGGCAACACATTGGTAAACCATGTGAGCATGCCATTCTTTTCTTAGCAACCCAACCGAAGATAAACATGCACCCATATCTGCATGAATATTATTCGGTAGCAAGATTCAAAGCTGCATATGCTACTCCAATTCCAGCACTTACAGATCAGTCTCAGTGGCCTGAAGTGGACATTGAATTTTCCATCTGTCCTCCCTTGACGAAAAGAAAGGCTGGCAGGCCTAAACAGAGTAGATTCAAGGCATGGTTTGAGAAAGGTGGGAGTAGTAAGAAGGGAAAGAAAGATGAAAAGCAAAAAGGGCCCAAAAAGGTAACAAAAACAGATGCACGTTGTGCGAGGAACTTGGGCACAGAGTGGGATCTGTCAAATACCGTTACACTCCTGATAAGCCAAAGTATGTTCTTGTTTATTTGTTTGTGTTTTGATTTGGTGATTTTTTCCAATTACTATATCTATAACATTTTCTGCACAGGAGGAAGCGAGCAAGTCAGCCCCTTGTTGTTGAACAGTGTTGGCCAGCAAAAAAAGCAAGAGTCAATGGCGGTAGAAAGAAGAGAAGTGTGCCTGAGCCTGAGCAGACTGAAGAAAATCCTGCTGCAGTCAACATTCAGACTGAAGAAACTGATGTGGAGGTGCACACCAAAGAAACTGAACTTGAGCGTGTCGAGGTTCAGACTGAAGAAACTGAACCTGAGCGTGTCGAGGTTCAGACTGAAGAAACCAATGTTGAGGTACACACCAAAGAAACTGAAATTGGTGTCAACATTGAGACTAAAGACACTGATCACGAGGGTATTGGCGAGGTGTTGAAAAGACCAGTGAAGAAAACCGAGATGATCAGTGAACTTGTGTGTGTAATAGAACCAAAAATAAGGAGGGCTAAGGCGAAGAAGGGCACACGACGTGGTAGGAAGAAGTAGAACAGAGAACAATTTGAAAATTTGGGGCATGTAATAATATTTGTAACTTGGTGCGTACTGGTAGTCACTATGTATCCCCATATTTCTATTCGAACTTGTTTGTCTAAACCAGCCAAATAAAATTTAAATTTAAATTTAAAAAATTTAAATTTGGGCTATTGATGTTTTAGTGCTATCTAAAGTACCTCAACTGAAATATGTTTGCTTGCTGATCATTCTGAGCCCTTTTGGTAAGTTCAACTGCCCGTTGAACTCATAGTCATGAAAAGTGTGTTTCAAATGACCTCCAAAGGTAGGGTAAACGGCCTCATATTTAAGCATGTTTTTTTGGCACCTTGTCTAAACCAGCCAAATAATTTTTCTACACATCTATTCTACCTATATAGTGTAAATCTAAAGTGTCACTATTTATTGAATTAATTTTCTATTTTTTTTCTTTTCTTTTTGAAAAAACAAGGTTTAATAGAAAATTATATATAAAACAAGTTTAACACATGAAAATGAGAAAAGTAAGTTCAGATCTTTCTTAGTCAATCCAAAATGAAGTTTTGGTGAGGTTTTCACACTTTTCATTTTCAAAACTCCACCTACTCTCGGGTGCCCACTACTCTCTCCCTTGAACTCCATACTACATTGTTTGAGGAATGACAATTTTGTGAAGGATTTTTCGTAAAAAATGTATGTACACCATATTTATATTTTTTTCTCGTTACTATACGACATAATAAGACTATGTGCCCAAGTTTTATATTTTTTTGATTTTTTTTAATTAGTTATGCTCAACCCTAATCAGTCAAAACCTCTCAAAACCCCTCAAAACCCCTCAAAACCCCGCACACTACCTGGTCGTCGATCGTTGTGCGTGGACGGTTGAGATCAGGCGCTAGGGTTAGCTACAGTGTGCAGCGATCCGCATGAGACGCGCTGATTGGTTGACGCAGTGGGGTTTGGATCAGCCTCTCTCGTTGGAGCATCAGGACCGTTCATTTGAATCCAACGTCAAGAGATGACGCAGTGCATGGACCAAGCCTACGCAGTGCCCTTTCCATCGTTGCATGCGTGCCTGTGCCTACCCGCAGCATGCATGCCCACCCGCAGGACTGCGCCCATGCGTTGCATGCATGCCTCAACGTAGCCCTGCTCCGCCACCCCTATCAACGCAGTAAGCTGTCGCCTGCCTACCATTAGAACCGATGCAGCGTCGCATCAAAGCATGCACCCGGCCACAATGTAGCAGCCCGATGAAGACAACCAAAAAGCCAACGCTGCGTGGCGTGGTGTGCACGCTGTGCATGGCGTGCTCCTCTTTGAGGACGCAATACTGGCATGGGGTATCGATGTGGGTATCGATGCAGTTCAAATGGCGTGTTGCCCGTTACAAGATGGGCAAAAGAAGGCGTCCATTATTGTCACGTCTCCCATCGACCGAACCTTGCCCTCTAGCCAGGCCCTAGCAAGATGAGCAAATTAATGGGCAACGGCATGCATGCACGGGCGGCACACGCAGAGACCCCGGGGAAGGCGTGTCCCCTTGACCCACGACGGCACAGATGCGTGCGTGAGCCCGTCCCCCTTGACCCGCGACCGGTGGCATAGAAGCGTCGCAGTCCGTTTCCCACGGCCACGCTCGTGTACACACTTTCATGGGGCGCCACCAAACGCCGCCCGCCCATTAATTCTAGGGTTTCGACGGGGTGAAACCACGTCGCACTTGGGCTATTTAAGCCGGGCACTATCGTCCTCTCCCTCCTCATCCATCATACGCCATCCTCTGCCTCCTCTGCCCTTCTTCTTCCTTCTCCATCAAACCCGACCGAGCACTCGAGCCACCCCGCCACCATGCAATACACCGCCCCCACCTACCGCTTCCCCCCAACCGTGCCGGAAAGGCTCTACCCGGCCGGAGTGTATGTAGAGAGAACCCTTAGGGTTTGGGCGATCTCGTGGTGGAGGGGCGCAAGGCAGTTAACAGAGTTCTTCCTTGCGGCCGGCTTCCGCCACCTCCCCCGCGGCTCTCCTCGGATGTACCATGTTGAGGAGGTCAACCACAACGGTGTTGTGGTTGGGCTCCTCGCCACGTTCACTAACCCTTTCGATGCTTTCCATCTCCTCGGGGGAGCGTATTGGGTTGGTTGTGAGTTCATAGCTTTCACCACCTACAATATCTTCACCGACTTCTAGAGCATCTTCCCCAACAACGGTGTTATGCACACGCTCCCGTACCCCATCAACAACGGAGAGGAGTGAAGGACGGCTCCCGGAGGAGCGAGGTGGCGTTGTTCCCCCGGAGGAGGAGGAGAAGAAGAGCCCGAAGAAGAACCCGCGTTTGGTGCCCCCGATCTATCTAGCTTATCGTATTAGTTTTTTTAAGTAGTAATCGTTATGCTACTATTATTAAGTTGTATTAGTATTTTAAGTTGTAAGGCTATCATGGAGTTGTAAGGTTATCGTGGAACTATGGGTTGCAATAGTTATGCTACTATTATTAAGAACTATGTGTGTTTCGTGCTATTATTTGAAGATTGCTATGGGTTGTTCTTGCTTATTATTTGTGTATTGCTATGGGTTGCTACGAGCCCGGGTTGCTACGGGCCCGGTTGCTACACCTCAATCTGACCACACACACACACACCATCTTCAAAATATTGGCCAAACCATGGACATGCAACTAGGAGCCCCATGCAAACCCACTATGGACATGCCACTAGGAAATGCAAACTAATTTACTTCATGCAACTCATTTAGTTCATGGAACCGTAGACATGCATAAAAAAAAATTACATTTCGTTTTATTGCATCAAAAAATGATCCATCACAAAATTTAGTGCAAGAAAAAGGCCAAAGTAAAAATAAGTAACATTTTATTTGCCGAAGTTAGAGGTGGGCTGGTGCCGCTACGCGGGTGGGCTGGTGCCCCTACGCGGGCGGGCTGGTCTCTATTTTGGGCATGGTTATTTTCTCAGGGCCCATTTTCTCACGGTCCAACATCTATTCGGCAGCCCAGTTTTATTTTTTTACTAGAAACTGAATTTGCGTGTGTACTCTGTTAACTGAAGAACAAAAACAGAGGAAACAGAGCATGAACACTGAATAGGGCCCCTGAGAATATCAGTACAATAATTCAAGCAAGTTTTGCTTCACACGAATTCAAGTTCATCTAACAAATGATCCCTGGCTAACTCAGACTACTGGGCACCCCTGAAACTAGCTGACTAACTAACTGAAACTATAACAAATTCTAGCGATTGATGAACATCAAGTAAAATAAACCCATAGCAATGACACAACCATAAAATGCTCCCGCCATCTTATTTGCTTGCTGCTTCAAATCGATCAGATGCTTTAGTTGCTTGCCGATTTTCTTCAATTCACACTTCAGTTCTGCACTGTGCATCATCGGATCGGCTCTGTCCGCCAAATTGGGGGCTTGTTCCACGGCAAGCCGCCCCCCAAAATTGAGCTCTTGGGTTGGGGTTGATCCCTCCAATTTCAACCTTTCAACATATTCATCGAGCCATTCAAAATGCCCACATTTCTTCAGAACCTGAAAACCGGGGGCCGGCGGCGCATGAATCCTAGATCCACCACCCAGATCCACCACCCTAATTCGAGGGAAAAGGAAAGAAATCGGGAGAAATTAGACCATAGAATTGGTCAAGAACACAGATCTACCCTGCCCCGGCTGTGGATTGCTCAAACATTTCACAAACTCGCGCCCACGGTTGCCATTTTCTTCCCTCACACAAGTCAAACGCTTGAGAGGCTCCATGCGCGGGCAATCGGGGCATCTTGTCAACGACAGTGGACCATACTGCGTCCATGATTGGCGGGTGGCTGAAGTCGAGCTAGACATCACTCGCCGACGGCGCGCTTCATTGCCGGAGCAGAGGAAGAAGAAGGTGGGAAAGGAAAGTGGCAGGGTAAGCAATGGAGGGGGGCGGGCTGGCTCGGGTCGGGGCACGCTGATGAGCATGGGCATGCTTGTGTGGATAAGTTGTGGGTCCCACCCGCATGCGAGTAACTGGTGGGTCCCGCGTGTCATAACTCAAATCGCTAACCCTCGTGTTTTTTATTTCACGGTTAAACAGAGCCATGTCGCATTGGAGCTATTTACACGCTCAAGTGTGTCGCATCACAGCCATTCACTCGAACAACGTCGCACTCAAGCAAATTCACATCAAAAACGTCGCACAGGAGCTATTGGCCCGAGCAGTCATGGAGCACGCACGGACAAACACGTTAGTGGGGCCAACTCAGCTCATGTAGTTTAGTGCTTTCTTCCCTTTCTCCTATATATACCATCCCACCTCCATCAGAGCAAGACTTCCCCATCTTACTTATCAAAATTTTGCACTTTGGTAACGCATATATTTACTTATATATGTGTGTCAATGTAAAGTGCAAATGGACGATGTATGCCAACAACATGTAGGAATAAGAGACATAGGGGAAAAAACAAGCATTAGATCACTGGAAAAATCTATCACCTACTCGTGCTTGGGGATCATCTTGTCAGCTCTTTGCAACATCCAAATGTTGTTTAGACTGTCTCGTTCTTCAGAGGCTTCCATGTTTGACTGTTATTCGCGATGTAGGCCATATAGCGATGCGGAAGCGGAATCCGGTGCTGCCACTTGCGTGTCAGTCTGAGTTCAATCCCGTATCCCACTACGCATAAGAGCAGACTACTACGGCGCAAATTGATTTGAAAGTAAAATATTACATGATCTGCAATTACATCGTGCATCAGCTCACCGATTGTGCTTGTTGATCATACATCATGTTTCTGATTTGTGCTAACACCAAAGCATTGAACATGTGAAATCATGAGTCCTTTTACGGTACATCAAATCAATCTGTGCTGTTTGTTTTGGTGATACAATGGTCTAGATGCGGAACCACTACGCCTAAATGCATGCAGTATGTTCAGCGTCCGGGGCTTTTTTGGTAGATCCCCGCTGTGGATCATGCAACCAACTTTCCTCTTAATACAGTTAGTCAGGGGCTTATCTATGGCCTGATTGTATGACAAAGAAGCACCAGCCGTTTGATATACTTATATTTTCCCTAATAGTTTGCATTATTTAGTGTATTGTGCACTTTGATCATCTAACGGAGACATGGATTCAGCAGGCAGTTTAAAAGGTTGACCTATTTGAGAATCTCCGGATCTATGCTTATTTTCAACTCCCCGAATCATTTCGTCGCTTGCTAGTGTCTCCAGACATGCATCAGTACAACACACAAGGAATCAATAAGCAGGAACTCGACATGATGGCAGACTCGGTACGCAGCTGTGGCGTTTTGGCTGCGGGGATCCATTGATCTCGATCAGCGATCTACAGACGCTGTTGTCATGCATGTGGATGCAGACAGGACTGGTGACGGTGGCGCAACACAATATATGGGAGGCGAGGATGTGCGTCAATGCAACAATGGCGGTTTGACCCGGGATACTTTGCGTGAGAGACAAGTGACCGGGCAGCGGCAACTTCGAGGATGCCGCAAATGGGCTGAGAGTATATCGATTCAGGCGATGCTTGATTTATTTTTCTTTTCCCGCTTGATTGATGAGAGGCACTAAACTTTAGCAATTACCAAGCATCCCTCGGGTCAAACTCTGAGCCGAATCATATTAAGCAGTGCATCACTTAATACTATACTTTAAACTTTGTAGTATGATGTACCATAAAATAAGTCAAATATTATCATGCAAGAGGAAATATATAACTTTTTCCTAGTAATATTACCTCCTTTCTTACTAGGGAAAGTATTTAAAGTAATTGTGTGTATGGCTATCTAATCTGAATATGATCTTTGCCATTTATAAGTTATAACAAAATTGGCCACCAAGATCGAGGAGGAACCATTTGCCAAACTATTACGTATAATTTACTAATGTGTGCATTTTTCATCTGATGCCTCAGTAGATGTAGTGACCAAAAGGTCACAAAATCTTTGATTTTATGAACTAAATATTAGATGGTCCATTTAACGTGTTACTTCAAATGCTTCAGAACATCATTGATGAACTTTGCAAGGGAGTGCCCGACCTTGGCAAACAAGATGCAGATAGTCTTGCTTTCAAAAGGATGCAATGACCATGATGAAGACATACAGTTTACTAATTATGCAAATCAACTTCAAGACACTATAATATGGAACGGGAATCAAATACTTCGACCGATTTCGACATCTATCCTTCTCATTTGATTACCAGTCCTGTCCACTCAGACAATCACAGATGTCCAATCAAGGATGTAGCATGATCAGATGGCTCGAAATACACAAGTTGTTTATTACTCCCTCCGGACGCTTTTAGTCTGCATATAAATTTTGTCCAAAGTCAAAGTATCTCTTCTTTGACCAAATTTATATAAAAAAGTATCAACATTGACAATCCCAAATCAATATTGTCATATTCGTTATGAAATGTAGTTTCATATTATATACGTTTGATTTTCCAGATGTTGATGTTTTTTAATACAAATTTGGTCAAACTTTGCAATGTTTGACTTGACACAAATCTAATACGCAGAGTAAAAGGGACCGGAGAGAGTATCAAGTTAACACACTAGTTTAGGCGACCTGCATACAGTGCATTAACCCCCCAAAAAATGTTGTGCATATTCTATGTGCATGGGGCTAACGTAGACAGGTTTACATCCATCTTAAACGATGCTTTTCTTTCTAAATCCTACATATTTGGATGTAGTTTTCACGGGGGTTCTTGTGTGAGATCTTACCTTAGGCGAGATCATGATTGATTTTTTTGAAAAAAAAATAGGTGTTCAAATATTCTCAAAACAATTGTGTACGCACACATCGGTGTTTGATGTATAACCTCAAAGAGTTTCAGGTCTTAATTCGCTTACATCAATAGAAAAAAAATAGATGTGAATAGTGTCAAAGTACTTTCACCCAAAGCTTCC
Source organism: Triticum dicoccoides (assembly GCF_002162155.2). Lineage (NCBI taxonomy): Eukaryota > Viridiplantae > Streptophyta > Magnoliopsida > Poales > Poaceae > Triticum > Triticum dicoccoides. The sequence continues at coordinate 39,383,448 of NC_041385.1, read as the reverse complement.
ACTATTCACATTCACTTTTCTTAATCTCTAAGTGTACATCGAGTTTTAAGCTGATTTTTTTTAAGATTTAAACATACTGTACATGGAGGTTGTCAAATAGTTTCAGATTTTTTCAAAATGTCTAAATTTATTTATTTATGTTTGAAAAAGTTGATCTCACCTCATACAAATCTGCCCCAGCTTTCATGCATAGTACAGGTATAGTGCGAGCTTATCATCAGATTAGCTGGATCTACGGTGAAGTTGCCTCCTTGGAGATCGCAAGGGGCAGATCACTGTGCTCCAAATCATAACGTCGATCAATTTTTCACTAAGCATGTCGGGCGGCCACGAGCTGAACAAAAAAATTATAGTAACTTCGATGGTGCGCAATCGTCTCAGTTGACAGTGGCACGCACTGACTTGACACTCAACAGCTGGTCTCAATCACGCACAAATCCTAAGGGCGAGGGCCCAGCGGCAGCTAAGCTTGGCTAGCACATGTACTGAATGTGCTCTATCATGCGTTTGTGCGCGTGCGCCCGGCGGTAGGACACTGGACGATTGTCTCGCTCCCTCCACGACGAAACAAACAGTGTCTATGCAAGAAACCAATGTTGCACCTGCCGCATGTGCACGAGGCTAAGGGCATCTCTAACCCACACGCTCAAACCTATATATATTTGGATGGCATAGTTCGGACACTTTCACGTCTTCAATGTGAACGTTTAGCTTGGGATCAGATCAGATCGTACGTCTAAAATCCTTCACTCCGGCCCCAAATGGGGGTGCTCTAGGGAAGTCCAGATGTCCATCACGGCGGACTCAGACGCACCCATGGCGCTGGTGGAGGTCAAGAAGGACGATCAACCCACTGAGGAGGGGGATGGCCCTTCACTCCGCACTCGGTGGGGCAGACGACCTCTTCTACATGCCTATGGCGAAGGAGTAGTTCCGTCCGCATGGCAGAGGCGCAATTTGAGGCGGATCGCGTGGATGTCACCGTTGTGGCGACTCTCCATGCAGACCTAAAGTCGTCGATGAGAACCGGGCGGTCACACGTCCAGGCAGAGCACCCACATGGTCAAGCACGAGCGCCGCCAAATCTGAATTAACGATGCCCTCTGCGTTGTTCTCGTTGCGAAGATCGAAGACAAGGACAAAGAGGAGGATGACGAGGCCGTCACCACTCATCCGCCGGCTCGTGGGTTGTCCGTATGCCGTTGATTCGGGCCGCTGCCAATAACAACGTGGCCAGCGGCTCCAGGGTGATTGATCTCTCCTCCGACAGAAAGGAGTGGAATTTCTAGAATATTTTTTAGTGATTTCCTGTACTGTAAAAATGTAGAACTACTACCTATCAACGTTCAAAAAAAAAACGTTGCATAAATCGGTGTCCGTCTTGTGAGTGATAGCATTGAATATCGGCGCCAAACGGTGTCCGTCTTGTGAATGATAGCGTTGAATATCAGCGCCCCCTCAAATATCTACGGATACATCCGTAGATATTGCATCAAATAGTTGACGCCCTAACCTAAACCTAAATCTCTACTTTAAGTCTGCAAGGCCCGTGCTGCTTTCTAAACCTTTTGTTGCCGGACCTACCCATGGATCATACCAGGATGTAGTTTTCACGCATACAATACTACTCCCTTCATCCCAAAATAAATGATTCAACTTTGTACTAGCTTTGTATTAAAGTTAGTAGTTTCAATACAAAGTTGAGTCACTTATTTTGAGAAGAAGGAAGTTCAACCATTTAGATAAGGGCATCTGCATAGCGCACCCTCAAACCTCTCCCATTTCGTTCAGACCACACAGTTTGAACATGTTTTGCCATTCAACGCGGTCATATATCCGTCCGCTGGCCGGTCTAAATGTTTGTTTTTCCACAAACTCGGAGCAGACGAACAGGGTTTCAGGAGTCCGGACATCTACATTGACAAACCAAAAGCAGCCACGTAGAAGGACGCTAGCCAATAGAAGTTGGCGGAAACTAATTAACACCTGGCCTTTGAGATTCCACCAGAAGTTGTGTGATAAACGAACGTGATTAACAACTGGCCAATATGAACACGCAAATGATTGTTACCAAACGACTCGTTTGGCAGTGACAAATGAGTAATAGTGGTGGAGACGGTACAGACTTGGCACTGAACACCTAGGCTTTTTTTTTTATATCAAAGACTCAGGTTTATTGTAAAAGTTTATCCAAGGTATAAAGCATCTCAAACATAAAAAAAGTAATATTGTGGTCTTGGAATCACTAAACGTTCACTTCTGCCATAAAAAAAAGTTGTCGGCACGCATAATAGCCAGAAAGTCTATGTGCACATGCTTTTGAGGATCATAGTCCATCAAGATCATAGTTGAACCGTTCGAGGACTCCCCCGACTCCCTCGTGTCGCCCCGCTTGGGCGACCCGAGGGGCGAAAACCGTAGCCCCGCCGTCCCCCTCCCCTCCTCGTCCTTCCCTCGCCGCCGCCTGAGGCAGCTGCTGCCGAGCAAGCCCGCCGGCCCGCACCACCGGGGCCCTCGCCGCCTCGCCTCCCGCGGGGGGGCTTTGGATCAGGGGTGGCGGCCCCGGCAGGTGTGGCGCCGCCGGCTTTGGCTCCCGGTGGCGTCGGCGCGGGTTGGTGTCTTCTCGGCCGTGCGGGCGGCAAGAGCCCCGGTGGTGCGGGCCGGCGCGCGGCGGCGGCGGTTTCGCCTCCTGTCACGTCAGATCTAGCCGCCTCCATTCCCCTTCTTCCCCAACGAGCGCCTCCTCCCTCAGATCCGCCCTGTTTTGTCATGGGACTGCGGTCTTCTGCGGGTGGGAGTGGGCGACGGGGTTGCAGGACCGGGGGAAACCCCTAGCCAGCCGTTTCGGCTGCGGCGGCGGCGACGCCCGCGGGCGCCGCTCACCTTCCTGAAGGCGCCTGTCAGGTCCTGCCCCCTACCCCCTTCCCCTTTGTCTTCCGGGTGAAATCCTCAACTTTGTTGGGCAGGGGCGACGCCCAGGGCGCCGTAACCTTCTTGAAGGCGTTGTTTTGGGAACAAAGATGGGTTGCGGGCTTCATTGTGGTGTAGGTGGAGTGTGTCGGCGGCGGCGGCGTGTCTCCAGCGGCGGTGGTGTCCCCCTGGGCGTGTGGTCAAGCTGGTTTTGTGCTCTTCGTTGGGCTGCAGGGCTCTTCCGGTGCCCGTGGATTCTCCAGGACGGGAGGGGATAGGGTTCCCCTCCTCCGGTGGCTACTCTTCTGCTCGTCGAGCGAGCCGACGATTTGGTTTTGGTCCTTGCTGCTGCCCATTTGTGCATTCCGACAGCTCGCCCCTGTTTCATGCCTGGACTCTTGCATTTGGCGTTGCTCTGTTTCAAGTAAGTCGTCGTCGACTGGCTGGGAACGCCTGGTTCCGCCCCTGTGGTTTCCTGCGATGCCATTCATGCAGGTTTTAGGGTGAGCATGTCCATCGCTCACCGGTGTGGCGCCTCGAGCCAGGTGAGGAGGCAGGGGCCTTCTGTGACGATGGATCTGGATGGACGTGTCTCCTTCAAGCCCAGGCGTTTGGCAATGACGTGCTTTGTTTCATCGTCGGTGCTCTTTGCTGAGATGTTTAGCGTTTTTGCCTTGGTTCTCGGCGTGTTTGGGGTTCCTGGCATCTCTAGCTATGTTTCTCTAGCTAGCTAGCTTGTTGTATGCCTCTGTGAGCTGCTCCTAGGCGCCATTGTATCTTTTCCTTTTGTTTTCTTTCCTTTTAGTTGGAGTGTGGTTGTATTCCGTAGCTGTAATCCTGGCCGGTTGATGGCTTTGTTAATTCAAAGCCGGGCTCTTCTTGACCCTACGTTCCAAAATAATAGTTGAACCATTGAATCGATCCAAAGAACCTGACACCAAATCTCGATGCCGCCTACGCACGACGAAAAACTCGGCCCGAACTTTGCTGCCTGATGAGCTACCAGGAAACTATGCTAGAGTTCCATGTAATCCATCCCGATGAACGGTCTCTAAGAAGATCGGTTCTTGAGAGACCGATTCGAAGATGAAGCTCGCCATTGACCCAAGTGTTTCCCTTCGAGAACTAAAATCCTAATATATATCTTCTAGCAAAACCCGAGGTGCAAGGATTCCACTCCCAGCCACTGGTGACCGAAGCAGCGAGCAGAACGGAGATGAATCCACGGGCTCGCCGGTGGAGATCTAAGGGAGGAAGACTTTGCCTAGTCACCTTGCAAGAGGGAAAAGGTGAACAGCTAATCGCAATGGCTAACAAATGCTACTTCCTCCATCTGGGTTTAATGCCCCCCCCCCTTGTATTTTGAGGTAAAGTTTGACCACCTATATAACTTGCAAAATATGACATATATACTACAATAATCATACTAATGGATTTGTAATTGAAATAGTTTTCTCACGGTATAATTTTTTTGATATATAATTAGTAATTTATTAGTGAAAATTATGGCAAAATCTTGACCCAAAATAAGAGGGGGCATAATAAATCAAGACCAAAGAAGTGCAAGATGGAAGCTAAGACATGTGCTAAAGATGCTCAATCACCCACTACCTCTGACCACTCACACAATCCACAATCGTCCGATCAAGGTTGTATCAAGTTAAAAACACTAGTTTAGGCCGCCTGCCAACAGTTCATGGATAATATTGTTGTGCCTATTACATGTGCACGAGGATAACTTAAACTACACCTGTACTCCCTTTGTACCGATGCATTAGGCATTTTAGGTTGTGCACCACGACCAAGGCGCAGGGGAAAATGAGAGAACTTAACATTTATTTGCTAATTAATATCATTGCATGCACTGAACTGGCTACTGCATGACATGCTAGGTACTAGTCTCAAGTCATTGAAAGCATACAGGCCGCACATGTCTTATTGGTTGATTCCTTTGTTTGTGGCAAGAAACAAGGAACGGGGTGGAAGTTAATGCACCGTGCCTAAGCGATATGGCATTATTTGGTTTTTTGTAATGTGCCCAGTGCACAGGTACGGAGGGAGTATTGATTTTAGTTGTTGCAAGTACATGCTGTGACGCGGAGGCTGAGGAAATTAGCAATGTTTTGATGTCTATATCCTTATTCCCAAATATGTACTCCACCTATGGACTATATATTGTATGTAGTTTTCATAGTACTACTACTATAGTGCAAGGTTATCATCAACAACTAGTGGTGCCTCCTTGGAGACCACAAGGGGCAGATCGTTGTGCTCTGGTTGATGACCACAATCAAGGATGCAATCACCATGATGAAGACTTGAAATTTCTTAATTATAAAAATCAACTTCAAGACATTGTAACATGGAACGGGAGTCACATGCTTCGACCGTGATCCGCTTGAAATATTGGCATCTACCTTTGTCATTGGAATACCGGTCTTGGCCAGTCAGACAATCCATAACCACCAGATCAAGGATGTAGTAAATGAACATAACAACCCACACCATATGTTTCATCAAGGTTTTTCTGTCAGGTTTGATTCAACATGTCTTGCAACAATGAATTCTATATAATGATTTACCAAATGATTAAACATCTGAAGGTCAGGTGGCCGCTTGGAAAACCATCAGTCGTCTGATCAAGGATGTAGCAAATGTATTTAACAATCCATGCCATGATTCATATCAAGGTTTTTTGTCAGGTTTGATGCAACGTGTCTTGCAACAATGAATTTATAGGACAATCTACCAAATGATTAAACATGCGATGGTCGGTGCATGCAGCAAGTTGCGTCTCGAATCTAGTCAAGGAAAAAGTTGTCGCATGCCGCTCAATGAGCCTTGCACGTGCATGCAACCAAATATGTTCGAACTCATTCAGTGCAAATAGATGAATTACAATTTGCTTGTCTGTAGATACTGCTTTCGCTTTCTCGCATATATGAATCATAGATCCACATCCCATATTCACTCAGAAACGGACTCCCATCTCATTTATCCTCAATTTACACCAAAACACAACTTTCTTTTGCATTTATGTTTGTCAATGTAGATGTTAAATTCACATCAGCAGACGGGAGGATGACCCGAAAATCAAACAATACATGCCGACAACATGTAGGAATAGGAGACATATGAAAAGAAATAACCACCAAATATCCGTGCCTTCAAACCCTTTTTTCCATTCGATCCAAATATGGATCGGTTTCCACTCTCAAAAGAATGCACAACAAAGCAAAGAAGACACAAAGCATCCGTGTGCGAAACCAAAAACGAAAACGAACAGTCTGAACATGTTCTAAGCGAAAACAGCAACAACAGCCGGCTGCCGCAACCAGTCGAGAGACATGAAAAGAAACGAAGTCCTACAATCTTCTTTCTTTTGAAAGGGTGGCTACACTCACACCCCCACAAAAAAAACATCAAGATCATGAGGTGTCTACCCCTGAAGACTTCCCGGCTGTTATCGACAAGGTCGAGCCGGCTCCGGTAGGGGAGCGGCGACAGCGGCATCAGTGGCTCGTTCTGGTATATTTCAATGGATGTATATACCACCCATCTAAATGCTGAGACCAAAAGATCAACTAAAAATTCATGAAAATAAGGTATACGGTGCGATTTACTGTGTTCCCTCCATGTGCTTCTGTAGTTAAATGATGACCTTTGAATGGAGTGCGCAACCTTGCAAAGCAAAGATGCCACATCTCTTACTTTTAATAGGATGCAACCACCATGATCATGACATACAATTTTGTTTATGATGGAAATAAACTTCATGACACTGTAATATGGAGCGGGAATTTACATGCTTTGGATAGCGTGGTTAAGCTAGGCCAATCAGTATAAGCTGTTTTCATCAACTGAAAGTACTACCACTAGTAGAAAAAGGGCCTACAGTCCCGGTTGGTGAGGGCCCTTAGTCCCGGTTCATGAACCGGGACTAAATGGTCGGTACTAATGCCCTGACCCTTTAGTCCCGGTTTAATCCAGAACCGGGACAGATGGGCCTCCACGTGGCCTGTCCGCTGAGCCCAGGCAGGAGGGCTTTTGGTCCCGGTTGGTGGCACCAACCGGGACCAATAGGCATCCACGCGTCAGCATTTCTGTGGCTGGGGTTTTTGTGTTTTTTTTAAAAAAGGGGGGGTTTGGGGGGTTTTGGGGGGTTAATTTAGGTGTTTCATATATTGTGCTATAGCTAGCTAATTAATAGAGAGAAGTGTCCTCTCTTTTGTCCGTGCTTGGTCGACGCTACGTACCATACATACGTATAGAGAGGACTAGCTAGACACGCTAGCTAGCTAGTAAGCAAACAGAAGATCATCATGAACATATATGCATACAGAGAGAAGTGATATCGACCACCTCTTCTTCTCCGAGAGATTGGTCGAACAACAAGTTCTCATATATCTATCTGACACTACCGGCTACATATATACAATAATTATCTTTTACAAATATATAATCTCCTAAAATACGGACGCGTGGTCCACATAGTATTCTCCATCTTCAGCGATCACGTGGTCAAGAAAGAATGCCGCCAATTCCTCTTGAATTGCTCTCATGCGATCTGGTGCTAGGAGTTCATCCCGCATCCGAAACATCTAATTTTAAGAAGGGGGTCAATACATATATATATATATATATATATATATATATGAATGAATGAAACTCAACACAAATTATGGTAATAAAATAAAATTGTGAATATTGTTATTTACGCACTTCATATTGTTTGTCGGAGTAGCCCCGCTCACAGGTCGTGTGGCGGATGGACTCGCAAATGTAGTATCCACAGAAATCATTCCCTTGTTCCTGACACAACCACTTTACAAGAAATAGAGGTCAATCAAACTAATAATTAGCAAGCATGCTAAATGGTATTGATGAAACTAGCGCTTGAATCACTAGGAGATGCCTGGAATATGCTACTATATAGTACTTACTTTCGGGTGCCTAAATTGCAGCTTCTTCGGTAGTCCCGAAGCTTTTTTGGTGAATTTTCTCCAAGCCCTGCCATACAAAGAAAACAATTACTTGATATCAGAAATGAACAAAGTTGCTGATATGGTGGATAATGATCAATTTAACTTACTTCTCGAGCATTTCAGTCATGTCCGCATACTCCTTGGGATCTTTTCGCTTGGACTCTAAAACAGTTACTACTCCCTTCTCAAGCTTAATCTCTAGGAGAATATAGTGGTATCTGCGCACACATGCATAACTCATCAATATTACATTACTATAACCTGGACTAATAAGGAAACCGAATATGCCACAAGACAGTAACACTCACTTGAAGTTGTAAGGAAAGAGTATTATATCTTTGTGTTCATTTATTTCCAACGATCGTAGCAAGTTGGCCTCGGTTTCTTGGGCACGATATTGAACCTCAGTTGCATCTATGAGATACGTGTTAATGAACCCAATATCTCCCACTTGTCTTTTCTTCAATTCGGCGATCTTCAATCTGCATAATATAGTGAGGATAATTATAAATACATGCAATGAAAGGGCTGAGTTATATAGAGAGACTTAATGACGGAAGTAGTACTACTTACAGACAGTAGGAGGTGACCGTTGCTTTATCGATGGCCAATTGATTGAAAAACTGATAGAACTCCTCAAATGGAATAGGCAACAGTTCAATTCCAAGGAGGTCATGCTCCTTTTTAACTCTCACATACAAAGTACTCCTCCCCTCAGACTCTTTGCAGGTTTTCATGTATCAATCATGCAATCTTCGCATCATCGTTGATAGAGAACTTTCATCTTTGACGAGAGGCTTCCCGTACTCGTATCTTTGTATCTGCACCTCCAAGATATCATAATGTACATCGTCGGGCAGGTAATCTGCAAGATTGCCATAACCGGGCACCATCCTCGGTTCGACAATGTCGCTAGCAGGCACCTTGAGCGGGGGGCACGATTGCTTCGCTTGTTCGCCGAGCTGGGCAATTTGTTTCCCAGCTCGTCGTTCTTTCATCCTTTGATCACTTTTAGTACTTCCCGACCTCTCCGCTTCAGCAAATGCCTTTCCAATAATGCACTCATAGTTGCCTTTCGGCGGAGACTTGGGTGGTTTTGTCAGGGCAGCTAGAGTGCGCTTCGCTTTCACCGGATCTACCTTCTCCTTCGGAGGTGGATGTCTCTTTGCTTTCAACCCTTGAAACCAGTCATCCACTTCGGTCTGCGCGATCTTCGCGTTTTCCTCCTCGCTCCTCTCGTACGGTAACTTCTCTGGAGTCTTCAGAGAAGGACCGAATCTGTATCTCCTCCCGCCTTTGGCTGTACTGCTAAACGCCGGCAGAGTAGACGGAGCGGATGCCTTCTTTCCTTGCTTACGAGGCGGAGGAGAAGGACTGCGACGCGCCGGAGCAGCCGGAGTGGCGGCGGGTCTCTTCCGCCCTTGCTGACGAGGCGGAGAAGGAGGAGGCTGGCTGCTCGGGCGCGCCGGCGCAGGCGGAGAAGGAGGCGGAGTGCCGCCACGCGCCGGAGAAGGAGCCGGCCGAGTGCCCTGATCGTCACTCGCCGGAGGAGGAGGCAGTGGAGGAGGCGGAGTGCCCTGACTCGCCGGAGGAGGAGGAGGAGGCGGAGCCGTCCAGTTTGGAAGGTTGATGAGATCCTTCCGCCATAGGCATGGAGTCTTCAGAGCAGAACCCAGCCGATACTCCCCTTCACCGGTAGGGTGGTCAAGCCGGAGGTCCTCAAATCCCTCCGTTATTTCATCCACCATCACCTTAGCATATCCTTCTGGAATCGGCCGGCAGTGAAAAGTTGAGTCGGGTTTAGTAGGATAAACAGAGCCAACAGCCACCTTGACCTTCAAATTGCTCCATTGCGCCATAAGGTGGCAATTTTCAGCATCCGTGATAGCATCCACGGGATAGCTGGCAGGAGCCGTCAAGGCATGCTCTGGCTGAAGCAGCTCGGTGGAAGCCACGCTACTTCTCCGCTGAGATGGCGGGGTAGCTTCGGGGGAAGCTTCGGCAGGTCGTTTGCTGCGATCTGCTTCTCGTTCCTCTAGCCCCATTACCCTTTCGTGCAGCGCCTGCAGTTGGCTCTGCTCCAGTTTCTTCCTCCTCTCCTGGGTTTTGTAACCCCTTGCGTCCGGAAATCTAGCCTTCCACGAAACGGAGCCTGGCGTGCCTCGTGTCCGTCCAGGGTGCTCAGGATTGCCGAGGGCCATTGTGAGCCCGTCCTTCTCCCTGTCTGGAACGAACGTCCCCTTGCTGCGCTGCTTCGATATATTGCTGAAGCCTCTTGACTGGTATGTCCAATTGTTCGTTCGTCCAAATGCACTTCCCTGTTATAGGGTCCAAGGATCCGCCGGCCCCAAAGAACCAAGTCCGGCAACGTTCTGGCCAGTTCATTGTCTCTGGTTCGATCCCTTTATCAAGCAGATCATTCTCAGCCTTGGCCCACTTAGGCCGGGCTACGAGGGAGCCACCTGACCCCGTGCGATGGTGAAGCTTCTTCTTCTCAGCATTTCTCTTGTTTGTCGCCGACATCTTTTTACTCTTTTCCGATGTCTTGTAGGCCACAAATGCGAGCCAGTCATCTCTGATCTTCTCATATTTGCCCATGAATTCTGGTGTCTCATTTTTTTCGACATACCTATTGAGGTGTTTCTTCCAATTCCTGAATAGGTCTGCCATCTTCTTCAGAGCAAAAGACTTGATTAATGGCTCTATAACTGGCTTCTCCAGATCATCCTCCGGCGGTAGGGTGAAATTTGACTTCAGCTCAGTCCAAAGATTCTTTTTCTGCATATCATTGACATAAGACACCTCAGGGTCTTCGTTCTTAGGCTTATACCATTGCTGGATGCTGATCGGGATCTTGTCCCTAACCAGAACCCCGCACTGAGCAACAAATGCCTTCTTTGTCTGGTAGGGTTCAATCGGTTGGCCGTCGCGCGCGATTTGTATGATCTCAAACTTTTCATCCGAGCTCAACTTTTTCTTCGGGCCTCGTCTCTTTACCGAAGTTGTGCTCGATCCGGAGGGCTAGAAAAAAGAACAAAGACGAGTGTTAATTAATATGTGTACATACCAAAACAATGAATGCATCAATTAGCTAGTCAGCACAGGCTTAACTAATATATATACCTGGCCGGACTCGGTTTGGTGATCACCGGAGCCATCCTCACGGTCTACTTCTTCATCCTCTCCTTCTTGCACCAGCATTGGGTCATCGGAGCCATGTAAATCATAGCCAGCTGCTTCTTCACCCTCTCCTTCCAGACCATCGTTGTCGTTGAGAAACATCAACGAGGAGACGGCATCACTTCCTTGTGCGATTATGTCCCTCAACAACGCTTCTTGTGCTTCGTCTCGGGGGGTGTCCATAGTTTCTACAAAAATTTACAACATGGCAATTATTATTCAAACATGACAGATATGGATATATTAGTGGCAAACGTAGAACTAGCTAGCTAATCACAATAAGGAATCATATTAGTGGCCTCGACGCTGCTTCTCTAGGGTTTGGGGTGGCCTCGACAACGCTTCAAGGGTTAGGGGGTGGCCTCGAGAACGCTTCAAGGAGGGGTAATATTGACCCCCCCCCCCCCACGTGTTGAAGCTATCGGGAGGGGGTCGGCGTTGAACACAACATCTATGTCCCACAAGTGACGTGGGCATCGACGCCCACGGTAGGGTAGAGGGTCGTGGATTGCCGAGCGGTCGAGGGTCAAGGGGTCGAGGATCGCCAAGGGGTCGGGAGGTTGCCTAGTGTCAAAGGATTCAACAAAACCATGTCTTCATCATTAGGCGAAAGTAACAGGTGCATGATGGTACGAAGCTCTCCAAAGTTATTTTGGAATGGAGTCCCAGATAGGATAATTCGCTTTTTGGTACAAAGTTCAGCAAGAACCTTCCGGATATCGTTATTTGAAAGGCCTTTGCTGAGATTCGTACAAAAAGGAAAATTATCCTATCTGGGACTCCATTCCAGAATAACTTTGGAGGACTTCGTACCATCATGCCATGGTTACTTCCGGCTAATGATGAAGCCATGGATTTCTTCAATACTTTGACACTATAGGAACCCTCGACCCTGAAACCTTCGACCCTTGACCCCTTAACGACCCTCGACCCTGAAACCTTCGACCCTTGACCCCTTAACGACCCTCGACCCTCTACCCTAGTTCCCGACCCTCGACCCCTCGGTGATCCTCGACACCCTCGTTATATCGACAACGAAGCAACATACATATACATGGGAAAATAATGTTATCGGGGAGGGGGTATCGGTACCCCCCCCCTCGTGTCAAAGTTTCTTATTTCTCCTCTATTCCTTTCTTTCTTCTTCTCCTGTTCTTTTTCTTCTTATCCCTCGAGAAAGGAAAATAAGGAAAAAGGAAGAAAAGAGGAAGAAGGAAGAAGGAAGAAGAAGAAGAAAAAGAAGAAGAAGAAAAAAGAGGAGAAGAAGAAAAGAATAGAGGAGAAGAAGAAAAATAAGATTTTTTTTCTATTTTTTCTTCTTCTCCTCTATTCCTTTCTTCTTCTCCTCTTCTTTTTCTTCTTTTTTCTTCTTCTTATTTATTTCTCCTCTTCTTCCTCTCCCCTCTTCTTCTCCTTTCTTCCTCTTCTTATTTCCTTTTTCCTATCATTCTTTTTCTTCTTCTTCCTTCTTAAAAATACATGAAGTAGTATTTCCTAATTCATTGTTCATATGAATATACAAACATTTTCATATTTACAATAATTAATATCACCAAAAAAATCTATGAACAGAAAAAAATCCTAATTTTCTAAAAAACTATCTTTTGCATTGTTCACATACACATATACATTATAGCCACATACACATATGCATCACATATGAACAAAAAAATTAAAACATAAAAAAACAGAGCATAAAAATAAAAAAAAGAGCTTAAACATTAAAAGAGCCAGGCGGCAGCTCACAGCGCGGGGGCAGGCGAGGGCGCCGGCGCGCGGGGCGGGATGGGGCAGGGGGCAGGGCGACGGCGACGAGGACCGGGCGGTGACGGCGAGCCCGTAACAGGGGAGCTCGAGGCGACGGCGGGGGCGGCGAGG
>NC_041385.1:39361840-39369888 GCF_002162155.2 Triticum dicoccoides | reverse complement strand
ACGGGCAGCCTGACGGCGTCGTCGGGGCGAGCTCGGGCAGCCTGGCGGCGTCGTCGGGGCGGGGAACTGGCGATGAAATCTGAAAAAACACGAAGTCTTTACTTATATAGAAAAGGTTTTGGTCCCGGTTCGTGCTACGACCCGGGACTAATGACCACCTTTAGTCCCGGTTGGTGCCACCAACCGGGACCAAAGGCCAATTTTCAGCAGCCTAAAGGGCGGGAAGCGGCGGCCTTTGGTCCCGGTTGGTGACACCAAACGGGACTAAAGGGGGGCATTAGTCCCGGTTGGTTCGACGAACCGGGACCAATGCCCCCTTTAGTCCCGGTTGGTGCCACCAACCGGGACCAAAGGCCTTGTGTTGCCCCGCGCCGAAAAGTTTAGTCCCACCTCGCTAGTTGAGAGAGCTCGAGAGTGGTTTATAAGCGCTGCTGCGCCCACCCTCTCGAGGTCCTCTCAACTGCAGGCTTTCGGGCCTAACCGTGCAATCTGTGCCTGTGGGCCTACTGGGCCTCCCGCGGGCCTAAATCCTGGCCCATGGTAGGGTTTCTAGTCGTATTCAGGCCGTGGGGGCCCAGTAGGTGGCACTTTTTTTTGTTTTTTTGTTTTCTTTGTTGCTTTATTTATTTTATTTTGTTTCTACTTACAACAAAATACTTATTGTTGCTATTTTATTTTTTCCAGTTTTTTGGTTTTGCTTTCTGCATTATTTATTTTTTGTTGTTTTTTGCTCTATTTTTTAATTCTTTTTGCTTTTAGTTTTAGAAAAATTATAAACTTTCTCTTAGTGCCATTAGTTTTCAAATTTGAAAACCCTTTTTTTGTTTTCTTTGTTGCTTTATATATTTTATTTTGTTTGTACTTACAACAAAATACTTGTTGTTGCTATTTTTATTATTTTTCAGTTTTTTTGTTCTGTTTTCTGCATTATTTATTTTTTGTTGTTTTTTGCTTTATTTTTTAATTCTTTTTGCTTTTAGTTTTAGAAAAATTATAAACTTTCTGTTAGTGCCATTAGTTTTCAAATTTGAAAACACTTTTTTGCTTTATTTATTTATTTTATTTTCTTTCTACTTACAACAAAATACTTATTGTTGCTATTTTTATTTTTTTTCAAGTTTTTTTGTTTTTTTTCTGCATTATTTATTTTCTTTTGGTTTTTTGCTTTATTTTTCAATTCTTTTTGCTTTTAGGTCAGCAAAATTATAAACTTTCTGTTTGTGCCATTAGTTTTCTTTGGAATTTGTGTGAATCACAAGTTTGTGAGCTCAACAAGGCGTGTAGAGGGACGGGCTTATAAACCGGTGTGAGCGCCCTTCGGTTGGCGAGGTTTTCAAATTCATAGTTTTCAAATGAACTCTGAAAAAGTTGGCATAGCATGTGCATGTACAAAACGGACAATGGTATCATACTCGTCTGTTACAAAGTTGGCATGGTATCATCATAATAGTTGCGGGAGAAAGTCTTCACTTTTTCTTCGCTTGTGTCGTTTGCTTATTGCGCCGTAACCATGGATAATCTTCATCATTTATCAGGATGCTTGGGTCCGCCTTGACTTTGAAGGGGGGAATTTCATGAAACTTGTCATACTCTTCAGACATGTCTGTCTTGCCCTCCACTCCTAGGATGTCCCTTTTTCCTGAAAGAACTATGTGGCGCTTTGGCTCATTGTATGATGTATTCGCTTCCTTATCTTTTCTTTTCCTCGGTCTGGTAGACATGTCCTTCACATAGATAACATGTGCCACATCTTTGGCTAGGACGAACGGTTCGTTAGTGTACCCAAGATTTTTCAGATTCACTGTTGTCATTCCGTACTGTGGGTCTACCTGTACCCTGCCTCCTGACAGATTGACCCACTTGCACTTAAACAAAGGGACCTTAGAATCTACTCCGTAGTCAAGTTCCATATGTCTACTATGTAACCATAATATGTGTCATTTCCATTGTCGGTTGCTGCATCAAAGCGGACGCCGCTGTTTTGGTTGGTGCTCTTTTCATCTTGGTCAATCGTGTAAAATGTATTCCCATTTATCTCGTATCATTTCCAAATCATTACAGTCGAAGATGGTCCCCTGGACAACAAGTACAGCTCATCACAAACAGTCGTCGCACTGCTGAAAGTCCTGATGTGTTTCCAACCAACTGCTGAAAGTCCTGATGTGTTCACATGTAATCCAGTCGTCGCACTGCTCCGGGTGTTTGGAGCGCAGACTGTTCTTGTGTTCATCGACATACGTGGTCACCAAGGTAGAGTTCTGTAGAACTGTGTAGTGTGCTTGAGACCAAGAATATCCGTCCCTGCATATTATTGAGTCCCTTCCAAGCGTGCCTTTTCCAGTCAGTCTCCTCTCATACCGCGATTTAGGGAGACCTATCTTCTTAAGGCCAGGAATGAAGTCAACACAAAACCCGATGACATCCTCTGTTTGATGGCCCATGGAGATGCTTCCTTCTGGCCTAGCGCGGTTACGAACATATTTCTTTAGGACTCCCATGAACCTCTCAAAGGGGTACTTATTGTGTAGAAATACGGGCCCCAAAATGACAATCTCGGCGACTAGATGAACTAGGACGTGCGTCATGATATTGAAGAAGGATGGTGGGAACACCAGCTCGAAACTGACAAGACATTGCGCCACATCACTCCTTAGCGTTGGTACGATTTCTGGATCGATCACCTTCTGAGATATTGCATTGAGGAATGCACATAGCTTCACAATGGCTAATCGGACATTTTCCGGTAGAAGCCCCCTCAATGCAACCGGAAGCAGTTGCGTCATAATCACGTGGCAGTCATGAGACTTTAGGTTCTGGAACTTTTTCTCTGGCATATTTATTATTCCCTTTATATTCGACGAGACGCCAGTCGGGACCTTCATACTGAGCAGGCATTGAAAGAATATTTCTTTCTCTTCTTTCGTAAGAGCGTAGCTGGCAGGACCTTCATACTGCTTCGAAGGCATGCCCTCTTTTTCGTGCAAGCGTTGCAGGTCCTCTCGTGTCTCAGGTGTATCTTTTGTCTTCTCTTACACGCCCAAGAAGCCTAGCAGGTTCAAGCAAAAGTTCTTCGTCACGTGCATCACGTCGATCGAAGAGCGGACCTCTAGGTCTTTCTAGTAGGGTAGGTCCCAAAATATAGATTTCTTCTTCCACATGGGTGCGTGATTCTCAGCGTCATTCGGAACAGCTAGTCCGCCGGGACCCTTTCCAAAGATTACGTGTAAATCATTGACCATAGCAAGTACGTGATCACCGGTACGCATGGCGGGCTTCTTCCGGTGATCTGCCTCGCCTTTGAAATGCTTGCCTTTCTTTCGACATTGATGGTTGGTTGGAAGAAATCGACGATGGCCCAGGTACACATTCTTCCTGCAGCTTCCCGGGTATATACTATCGGTGTCAAGTAAACAGTGCGTGCATGCGTGGTATCCCTTGTTTGTCTGTCCTGAAAGGTTACTGAGAGCGGGCCAATCGTTGATGGTCACGAACAGCAACGCCTTTAGGTCAAATTCCTCCTTTTTGTGCTCATCCCACGTACGTACACCGTTTCCATTCCACAGCTGTAAAAGTTCTTCAACTAATGGCCTTAGGTACACATCAATGTCGTTGCTGGGTTGCTTAGGGCCTTGGATGAGAACTGGCATCATAATGAACTTCCGCTTCATGCACATCCAAGGAGGAAGGTTATACATACATAGAGTCACGGGCCAGGTGCTGTGATTGTTGCTCTACTCCCCAAAAGGATTAATGCCATCCGCGCTTAAAGCAAACCATACGTTTCCTGGGTCCTTTGCAAACTCATCTCAGTACTTTCTCTCAATTTTTCTCCACTGCGACCCGTCAGCGGGTGCTCTCAACTTCCCGTCTTTCTTACGGTCCTCACTGTGCCATCGCATCAACTTGAAATGCTCTCCGTTTCTGAATAGACGTTTCAACCGTGGTATTATAGGAGCATACCACATCACCTTTGCAGGAACCCTCTTCCTGGGAGCCTCGCCGTCAACATCACCAGGGTCATCTCGTCTGATCTTATACCACAATGCACCGCATACCGGGCATGCGTTCAGATCCTTGTAGGCACCGCGGTAGAGGATGTAGTCATTAGGGCATGCATGTATCTTCTCCACCTCCAATCCTAGAGGGCATACGACCTTCTTTGCTGCGTATGTACTGTCGGGCAATTCGTTATCCTTTGGAAGCTTCTTCTTCATTATTTTCAGTAGCATCTCAAATCCTTTATCAGGCACAGCATTCTCTGCCTTCCACTGCAGCAATTCGAGTACGGTACCGAGCTTTGTGTTGCCATCTTCGCAATTGGGGTACAATCCCTTTTTGTGATCCTCTAACATGCCATCAAACTTCAGCTTCTCCTTTTGACTTTCGCATTGTGTCCTTGCATCGACAATGACCCGGCGGAGATCATCATCATCGGGCACATCGTCTGGTTCCTCTTGATCTTCAGCAGCTTCGCCCGTTGCAGCACCATCGTGCACATCGTCTGGTGCATCTTGATGTTCAGTAGCATCACCGTATTCAGGGGGCACATAGTTGTCATCGTACTCTTCTTCCTCGCCGTCTTCCATCATAACCCCTATTTCTCCGTGCCTCGTCCAAACATTATAGTGTGGCATGAAACCCTTGTAAAGCAGGTGGGTGTGAAGGATTTTCCGGTTAGAGTAAGACTTCGTATTCCCACATATAGGGCATGGACAACACATAAAACCATTCTGCTTGTTTGCCTCAGCCACTTCGAGAAAATCATGCATGCCCTTAATGTACTCGGAGGTGTGTCTGTCACTGTACATCCATTGCCGGTTCATCTGCGTGTATTATATATAATTAAGTATGTCAAAAATCATTACAGAACATCATGAATAGATAATTAAGTGACCAAATTAATAGAAGTTCATCATCACATAAAAACCAAAGTACATACATAGTTCTCATCTAACAACATAAAGCTCTGCAGAGCATCTAAATTAACTAAACCATACATTGAAACTATGTAAAACATTTCAATGCGAAAACAAATGCGATCATAATCGCAACCAAGGTAACAACTGATCCAACGGCATAATGATACCAAGCCTCGGTATGAATGGCATATTTTCTAATCTTTCTCATCTTCAAGCGCATTGCATCCATCTTGATCTTGTGATCATCGACGACATCCGCAACATGCAACTCCAATATCATCTTCTCCTCCTCAAGTTTTTTTATTTTTTCCTTCAAGAAATTGTTTTCTTCTTCAACTAAATTTAACCTCTCGACAATAGGGTCGGTTGGAATTTCCGGTTCAACAACCTCCTAGATAAATAAAATCTATGTCACGTTGGTCGGCATAATTTTCATAAACAATAAATGAACCAATAATTATGAAAAGATAATATATACCACATCCGAATCATAGACAGGACGAGGGCCGATGGGGGCGGATACCAAAACCATCGCACTATATAAGATGCAATAATAAAAGTAAGAAAATAATACAAGTAAGAATATTTTTCCTTTCAGAAAGAAGATAAGAACAAGAGGCTCACCACGGTGGTGCTGGCGATGAGATCGGCGCGGGTGATCGACGGCGGTGAAGACGGGGACGGAGCGTGATGGACCGCTAAACCTAGACAAATATTGAGGAAAATAGAGGTTGGAGGTCGAGCTTGGAGAGGAGAAAGCTTAAGTAGTGTGGCTCGGGCATTTCATCGAACACCTCATGTGCTATGGAGGTGAGCTAGAGCACCACAAAGCCCCCCCTCGCCGGCAAGAGAAAAACAGAGCACTAGAGTGCTCTGCTCGCGAGCGAGGGGGTATATATAGGCAGCACTATTGGTCCCGGTTCGTGGCATGAACCGGGACTAACGGGTAGCCATTGGTCCCGGTTCATGCCACCAACCGAGACCAATAGTGGTGGGCCAGGAGCCATGCCCATTGGTCCCGGTTCGTCCCACCAACCGGGACCAAAAGGTCCGAACGAACCGGGACCAATGGCCCACGTGGCCCGGCCGGCCCCCTGGGCTCACGAACCGGGGCAAATAGCTCCATTGGTCCCGGTTCTGGATTGAATCGGGACTAATGGGCTGAACTGGCCTGGGCCATTGCCTCCTTTTCTACTATTGTACTATTAGTTTTAAGCAGCTCAGCATTCAGAGTAAACATTGTCGTACGATACTGCATATGTACGAGGCTACCCCAAACCTACATCTACATTTTAGTCGTTTGCAAAGGTGCTACCCAAAACCAAACGGCAGGCATGATCAGGTCTTTCATGTTGATGACTATCTGAATGATGTTGAGAGGGAGAAGAGAAAGATGACAAGAGAAAGAAATGGTCCTACCATAAACCTACATCTGTACTTTTAGTATTTGCTATGGTGTTGTGACGCAGTTGAAACGATGCTTTGCTTTGCAAATCCCTTGTTAATTGCCCTACCGATAGGTTATATTATATGTGGATGTCGTTTTATGCATACAGTAGTACAGTGCGGGCTCATCCTCCACTAGATTGATCCATGGAGAAGGTGCCTCCTTGGAGACTGTAAGGGGCAGATCACTACCCCAAATGAAGATGAGATAGCACTATAACAGCTATCCATTAATTAATTAAGCATGTTCGGTGACCAACGAGATGTGAAATCGAATCAGTTGATACTCACAAAGAGTAACAATGGTCTGAACAAAAGGAACTTAACACTTGCATTAACAGCTGCGCTCGATCTAGAACAAATGCTAACAGGGCCCATGGCAGCTTAGGGCATGTGTTTCGTATGCCCAGCGGCCAGGGCACCGCATGCACCGGCCCTCTGGCTAGCTCCAATACATGACGAACGGTTGCTAAACGTCGAAGTCCATCCATGTCAGCGGGCCCCAACCAGCTTACCTAGTTAGTGCTTTTGCTTCCTCCTATATATATCCATTACCCCGTCTTCGTTTGAGCAAGCAATACACCACCTCATCTCACTAGTCCGTAATTTACACTTTTGTATTTTATATATTTATCTGCATTTATGAGTGTCAATGTAGATGATAAATCCACGATATGTGCCAACGAAAGGTAGGAATAAGAGACATAGGGAACGAAACAAGCACAAGAGTTTCCTTCAGCTCTACCCCCTACGCGAGGCTCAAGACCCTCTGGTTCGTGCTTTGTTCCATCAAAGTGTTGTTCAGACAGCCTTCTACACCTTCTACGTGCTTGGTGCCAAGTAATCCAAGTAGCGTTGCCAGATGCAAATTTTTGCTCTGCCACCGGTGGCGAACATGTACGTGGTTGGTGCCAAGTCCAACTAGGAGATGTCATATTGGTTCGGCAGTAAAAACTTACATGGTCTTCAATTCCATAATGCATTGGCTCACCCATCACGCGTATTCTCGGACACGGAGCGTCTGCTTTGACCACGAACCATTTCAAATTTCCGCATCCATCCTTCTCGCTTGACTACTGTTCCGGACCACTCGGACGATCCACAGCCATCCGATCAAGTATGTAGCATGATCAGATGTCTCTAAATACACAAGTTGTTTATTATCAAGTTAACACACTAGTTTAGGCGGCCTGCACTAAACCTGTATCCGTCATAATGTTTGATCTATTCCATGTATACGAGGCTAACCTAAACCTGTATCCGTCATAATGTTAGTTGTTGCATGGGACGCAGGAAAAAATTATACTTGGCTTTTCTAAATCCTACATATGTGGACGTAGTTTTCGTGCATAGTGCTAGTATAGTGTGAGCTTATCATCAAGTTCTTTTTCGCGGTTGAAAAGGAGCTTTCTTAATAAATGATAGGAATACAATCACTAGCCAGCAAGCTAGTCAGAGCCGCTGGGGCATTGTGCAACCACAAGTTGGTTCGATGCTCTGCTCGCGACATATAGGCTAGCCCTATTCTGCAAACGATCGATACATGAAAACAGATGCTCCCTCCCACTCAACAACTCCTTTGTCTCTTCTACCAAATGGCCAAGGTATGACTTGTTTCGTCTAGCTTCCCTCAACACCTTTACAACGACTGCACAGTCAGTTTGAAGGAACGAGATTCAATGG
>NC_041385.1:39355856-39361407 GCF_002162155.2 Triticum dicoccoides | reverse complement strand
CCCGCGTCGTCTCCTCCGAGGCGACTCGAGGGCCAACCCTAGCCGCCGCGTTTAGCCCCCTCCCCTCCCTTCCCCACCCCTCCTCAGCCGCCAGAGGATCCCATCGGTGCGCCCGCGTGGCTCTGATGAAGGTGGCGGCGGGGATCTCGGTGGCTCCACCCCATGTGGAGGGCCACGGCTTCCGGGGCGGCGGTGCGCGACGTGGCCTGTGCGGCGGGCGGCGGCGGCATGTGCAGGTGGGCTGCCTCCCTGGCCGTGCGGGCGGCGCGGAGGCGGCGGTCGTCGGCTGCTGCAGCGACCCCTCGCACGTCGGTGTGCCATGGAGAAGAGGCGCCCGCAACTTCAATCTACTCCAATTTGCGTCGATCCCGGTCCTTGGCGGCTCTGGTCGGCAGTTCTTGGGCGTCGGTTGCGCGGATCTGGTGGGTGGGTGCGAATCCGGGGGAAACCCCTGGCCGGCGCGGCGGCCACAACGAAGACGTCGCCTTTGGGCGTCATTTCCCTTGTCAGAGGCTTCGGTGGGATTCCTCTTCCTCCCACCCCACCCATGAGCTCAGGTGAAAGCCTCAGGTCCCCTTTTCCTGGCGAGAACGGCATTTTGGTGGCGTGTTCCTTCCTGAAGGTGTTGTCCGGGATTGGCTCAAGTGGTGGTGGAATTGGGTGTGGAGTTCTTCAACCTCTGGTGCAAGAGGATTGGGGTCCCTACCTCAGTGCCGGCGGTAGGCCTTCGGCATTGGCGATTCCTATCCTTGACCGGGGCATGGTGTTGCATCCTTTTGGCCTTCTTTAATGTTCCAGAGCCTTCGTCCGACAACTCTCGTTCGGTGCTATGCCTCGCTGCCGCCAACAACGGTGATTGGGTAGTCGGTTCACCGTTTCATGTGGGTATGTTCCTTGTGCCTCTCATTTGGCCACTTGGGCACTTTGATTTGGGTTCTAGGGTGAACCACTTCGTCGGCTGCCGGTGCGGCACCCGTCGAGCTTAGGTGAAAGGGTAGGGGCCCTTTGCGGCGGCGGAGTCAGATCATGTGCTGCCAAGGTTTTGGATCCCAAATAGGCAAATTTTCTCGTGGGTGGACGAAATTTATAATTAAATTTTGAATTCAAACAATTTTAACTTAGATATAATAATATCTTGAACTGACCTCATTCAGAAAAGAGGTAGTAGCACAGTGGTACCACAACTACGTGCGCCCTAACCTGTGTGTATAAGGTCGCCAGTTCGATTCTCTGGACCATCATTTTTTCACGTTTTTACCTGCCTATTCTGAAAAATAACAAAAAGAACAGAAAAAATTGAGGAAGGAGGACTCGAACCAGCTACCTCCCGAGGCGCATAACAGATGGTTACAACTACGCCAGAGTAAGGGTGTTGTCTGAAGTGAGAAACAAAGAGAATTTATTAGACCTTGAGCGCTCAAATTCAAATTATTCAAAAATTTCGGTATGTTTTGCTCGGGATAGGTATTTCTCGTGGGGCGGCGAGAAACGCGGTAACCGCCCGGTATCCGTTTTTCTCGGGCGGTACACAAAACCATGTGTGCTGCCCCTGTTTGGTCCTTTGGTGGCACTCAAAGACACAAAACATGCATGGTGGTGCCCTTCTCCCGTCGCCTTAGTAGGTTAGCTAGTTTCAGCCTTGCGACGTTCGATGGCAAGGGTGTTAACAGATGGTTACAACTACGCCAGAGTAAGGGTGTTGTCTGAAGTGAGAAACAAAGAGAATTTATTAGACCTTGAGCGTTCAAATTCAAATTTTTCAAAATTTTCGGTATGTTGTGCTCGGGATAGGTATTTTTCGTGGGGCGGCGAGAAACGCGGTAACCACCCGGTATACGTTTTTCTCGGGCGGTACCCAAAACCATGTGTGATGCCCCTGTTTGGTCCTTTGGTGGCACTCAAAGACACAAAACATGCATGGTGGTGCCCTTCTCCCGTCGCCTTAGTAGGTTAGCTAGTTTCGGCCTTGCGACGTTCGATGGCAAGGGTGTTGTGTTCTTTGTCTTCGAGTTGTTCTACTGAGCACATTGTATCTTTATTTCCGCTTTTCGGTTTTTCTTTCTTGTTGTAAGTTGCAGTCTTGTACTCCTGGCCGGTTGATGGCTTTGTTAATTTAAAGTCGGGCTCTTCTTGAGCCTTCGTTCTAAAAAAAAAGTGTGATCCAACGCCAAGTGCGAGCTTATCATCAAGTTAGCCGGATCAGAGAAGCCGCATCTGTGGAGACCGTAAGGGGCAGATCGTTGTGCTCCAAATGATGGCGAGGATCAATTATTAACATAACCTGTCCTCAACCTGTCCGGCGTCCCACAAGAGATGAACAAGTAAATTACTAGTAGTAATTACTTTGATTGTGGGCAATCGACTCGGTTGATAGTGACAACTGATTAACAGTGGTCTGAACGGCACGCGTGGACTTAACACTGAACAGCTGGTCTCAGTCACGCACAAATGTTACAAGCTAGGGCCCAGCGGCAGCTAAGCTATGCTAGGACATGTGCTAAAGGTATTGTGTGTTCGCCCAATGGCAAGGACATAGAGGACGATCGTCTCGCTCGTTTCACTTGGTCCACGACAAAACCTATATTTCTATTTTAGTCTTTGCAAGGCACGTGCTACGTTCTAAATCTTTTGTTGCTTGCCGCACCTACCGATCAAAGATACGTGGATGTAGTTTTCATGCACACAGTTAGGTTCCTTGTGGAGGAACCAGCCCATCAGGATTCAAGTCTTAAACTACACTTGTACTCGTATTTTACAGGACTTAATTTAGATTTTCAAACGATATTCGTTTAGTGGGAAGAGCCGGAGGAGAAAGAGGAAGAGGAAGCAACCAAGAAGAGGGGTATCTGATCATGTAAGATCATTGGTACCGGTGGTCGTGTTTCTTTTGTCAAGAGCACTTCAACAGCCGTGGATGGTTGTGTCATGGACGATTGCACTATCCATGGTTTATTGAAGGACACCCAATAGGAGAACTCCAAGTGATGCAATAAGTTCATCATTGGCGCACGCATCTCCGTGCAGCCCCTAGACGCAAGAAGTTTCTTGCCGACTCCAACTACACCCCTCATCCTCATCCTCGTGCCATCAACTTGAGATATATGTTAACGATTCACTAATTCATCGTGAGCTCTTATGTGATAGCATCGACGAGATGGAGTAGAAGATCACCAAGGACACTTAAAAGGCCCTTGCTACTAGCTTTAAGCTCATAGCAAGATGCAATGAATCTTGCTTGAACCAAAAGACAAGTGACATTGCCTGTTTTCTTTATTTGTGCTACAAACGAAATGATGAACATGTGAAATCTTATAGAGCAGAGGAATGTCACCTCTCTTTTTTTTCTTCTGTTTCCTTAGTTGAGCTAAAGTAACTGTGCGTATGGTCATCCGATGTGAGTTACATCTTTCTAATTTGTAACATACGTAATCGCCAAGAATGAGGGAGAAGCATTTGATAAATCTCCAAAAACAGTTGACAAATGCAAGTGTGTTTCCTCTAATGCGTGAATCCCCTGTCCAGAAGTAGTAACCGTATGATCACAAAATATTTGCTTTTATGAAAGAAAAGAAAATGGCACATTGAACGTGTTATCTCCAACTGCCTCAGGATATAAATGGTGAAGTTTTCCAGGGCGCGTGCGACCTTGCCGAGCAAGATGCAGCGATTCTTGCTTTTATAAAGATGCAACCACCATAAGCAAGACATAAATCTTTCTTAGTTATGCAAATCAACTTCAAGGCACTGAAACATGGAGCGAGAATCACATGCTTCGACTACAAATCACTTCAAATATCCGCATATATCCTCCTTGGTTGATCACCCGCTACCTCTGGCCACTGACACAATCCACAACCCTCCGATCAAGGGTTTATCACGATCAGATGGCTCTAGATATAAAGTTGTTTTTATATCAAGGTAAAGGCACTAGTTTAGGCCGCCTGCCGATGGTTCATTGTTCACGGAAATTAATGATGTGCCTATTCCATGTGCACGAGGCTAACCTAAACCTACGTCTGTATTTGTTTTAGTTATTGCAGGCACATGCTGCGACACAGAGACAAAGCAAATTAGTGATATTTTGTTGTCTACTCCTATATATCCTTAAAGCTGGTCGTAATGGGAATATCATAACTAGTATCATGTATGCCAACTAGACTACTATGTTGACGTGGCACAAAATTAAATAAAGAAAGGGATGTTTGAATATCGTATCATGATACCTTATCATAATATATAAATACTATTCTGGCTACTATGTGTCATGCATGGTAATAAATGAAATCATCTATAATACTAATGTATAATACCATGCATTACGAAGATAATATCATATGCATAATACACCGTCCGTTCCTAAATATTTGTCTTTTTAGATATTTTAAATGGACTACCACATACGGATGTATATAGACATATTTTAGAGTGTAGATTCACTCATTTTCCTCCATACGTAATCACTTGTTGAAATCTCTAGAAAAACAAATATTTAGAAGCGGAGGGAGTACTAAGTTATGATACTAGCAGTTACGGGAGCCTAATCCTAGGTATGTACTCCACCTATGGTCTAAGGACATGTTGGATGTTGTTTTCGTGCGCGGAGTATGAGCTTATCATCAACAACTAGATCTCCGAAAGTGGTGCCTCCTTGGAGGCCGCAAGGAGCAGTTCGCTGTGCTCCGGTTGATGAGCGATGACCACAATCAATCATTAACTAAGCCTATCCGGCGGCCACGAGATGAGCAAACAAATTAATTACTTTAACAGTGAGTGAGACAATGGGTAACAGTGGCCTGAACGGCACGGACTTGGCACTGAAGAGCCCAGTGGCCTTCATCACGAACGGATGCTAGCACGCGGGCCTATCGAATGTGCTGAATGTGCTCATCATTGTCTGTGTCCATGCCATGCGCCAGGACGCACGGGGACGATCGTCTCGCGACGAAACAAACAGTCTGCCCAACGTGCATGCACAGTCACCATCAGCGGGCCCTAATGCTCACCGACAGGTGGGCCCTTCGACGGACGGACGGGCTACTTCTGGCCACATGCCGACCCACCGCGGCAGCGACTCCCCGGCGATCCCGTTCTGCTGCAGCTGCTCCTCGAAGGCATCGTCAGCCCCTCTGGCCCGCTGCACGTGGGCCCACTGCCGCATGCAGCCACGCTCGAGCGTCGTGACACCGGACAATTCCGTGCTAAGGCCAACTCCACCGCAAGACCCCATTTTGTCCGGCTCTGTCCGTTTGGGGTAAAACGGACAAACCCCACGACCCAGCGCGCAATGAACTGGACCCATCTTGTCTGTTTTATGTCCGTCTGACCCTATTTCCAGACCAAACTTGGGCTAGATTTGGGGCCAAAGCGGACAAAACCGGACGCGGTTCGCACCCTCTCCGTCCGCGCTCGTCCGGGGTGACCCCACTTGTCACCCACCCACCCACCCCCACCACTCTCTCTCTCTCTCTTCCTTTTTCTCTCTCCGACCTACCCACGCACAGCTGCATGCAACGGCGAGCATGCGAGGCCGGAGCGGAGCGTGTCGGCCCGA
>NC_041385.1:39344087-39355502 GCF_002162155.2 Triticum dicoccoides | reverse complement strand
CGCGCGCAGGCCGGCGCGGTGGCCGGGCGAGAGGGCGGGGCGCGGAGGCGCGGGCCGGCGCGGCGGCGCGCACGGCCACGGCGGGGCGGCCAGGGCGCGCGCGCGCAGGCCGGCGCTGTGGTCGGGCGAGAGGGTGGGGCGCGACGTCGGCCACGCGAGCGGGCGGGGAGCGGACGCGAGCCCGACGAGGTGCTCGGCGGAGCTGGGGCGAGCGCAGGGCGAGGCCGAGGCGCGCGCCGTGCATCCAGCCACCTCGAGTCGCCGCGCCCAGCCGTGACGCATCGCCGTGCTCGCCGCGCTAGCCGTGCCACGCCGCGCTCGCCCTGCTGCGTCTCGCCGGCGTGGAGTTCGAGCTCGGCCGCCGGTCTCGTCTCGCGCCTGCGCCCGCATCCGGCCAGTGCTCCTGCAGACGTCGGCCTCGCCTCTCCGCGCCCAGCCGCTGCGAGCTTCCTTGCCTCCTACTTATTTGACAAAATGCCAGGCGGATATGTCACCCCGGACATAATATGGGGTGCGCTCGCGCGTTGGGCGCACTGATATGGCGACAACCCCAAACGGACATGGGCAACCCCATTGCCTCCCCAAACGGACGAAAACAGGACAAAACGGACGTCCGGATAGGGTCTTGCGGTGGAGTTGGCCTAAGCTGCCACTCGATGGTCGACGCATTGCCAGATCGGCTGAGGCATGGGCCCATTCAATGCGTCTCCCGCTCCCGTGCACTGCTCCGCCACCTCCACCTCCTCCTCTCCGTCACGGAGGAGCAGTGGAGTTGCTCGCGATGGCACCGGTGTGCCACTGACGACGCGGACCCACCATGTCAGTTGCCACTACGCCAAGCACTCTATATAGAAAGCGGCCGACAGCTCCTCCTCGGCCGGCCTCCCGCGAATCTCGATCGCTCGCCAATGTCGACCGAGCCACCGCTTCCCAGTGCTGCCGGCCATGGATGCCTCCATCTCCTCGACCACCTCCTCCTCATCCCCTCTCCGCTTCGCCCCCAAACCTTCCAGCCCAAGGCCACGCGCCCTCAAGCCCGCCCCACGTGTCGCCTGCCTCCCTAGCTTTGCTCACCACGAATGGTGACGGAGTATGCATGTACAACCACATCAGCGGAGTCCGGCCAGCTTTACATGGTTGATACTTTCTTCACTCCCTTCTATATATATCCACCTGCCCTTCAGCTGAGCAAGCAACAAAACCCCTCATCTTACTTATCCATGTTTATGCTTTGATAACACATATCTAAATTTTTATCTGTGTATGTCAATGTGGATGGCAAATCCATGTTAGATGCCAACCACATGTAGGAATAGGAGACATAGGGAAAGAAGGATGCACAAGATCTTCTTAATGTGCTATCCTCGACGTGAGGCTCAGGATACCGTTGTACGCTCTTCGTGCCACCAAGGCGTTGTGCAAACCAAGTGCTACATGAGTCACTCTTATATTTTAAGGTCACCAATAATGTAGCCAAATAGTGTTGCCAAATGTAACACTTTGCTTCGCCATCGATTTGTGGCACGGTATGAGGCCGATGCAAAATCCCACTAGGGCGTGGGAACAGTCTACCTCAATGCCAAATTGGTTCTACCATAAAAACATACATGTTCTACAAGTCCATAGTGTAGCAGCTCACTGAAACCATATGTTAATAATTTGGTACTGATCGATTCCAATGTGGAGGACCTGCTTTAACCATATATTGATCACATTGTCTATTTTTTATTTGGGCTATAACCAAAATGACGAACATGTAAAATCTTGTGGAGCAAGAGGAATATTACCTCCTTTTTCTGTTTCCTTAGTTGAGTTTAAAGTAATTGTGCAGATGGTCATCCGATGTGAATTTCATCTTTGTAATTTGTAACATATATAATTGGCAAGAATGAGGAAAGACCATTCGATAAATCTCAATAAACAATTTACAAATGTATTTATGTTTCCTCTCATGTGTATACCGCTTGTCAAGAAGTAGTGACCACAAGATAACAAGATCTTTGGTTTTATGAAAGAAAATAATGTATCGTGAACTTTTGAAGTGCGTGCACGACCTCTCCGAGCAAGATGCAGAGTCTTGCTTTTGAAAATATTCAACCACCATGATGAGGACTGCAACATGGAGCGGGGATCATATGCTTTGATGACAAACCACCACAAACCTCCACATATATCTTCCTTGGTTGATCAACCGCTAGGTCTGGCTACTCACAAAATCCACAACCCTCCGATCAAGGGCTGTATCAAGTTGATGTAATTTTTACTTTTGATGATGAACATGTCGGAAGTTTTTCTTGAAACAGAGAACAACAACCAGATGTACAAAAGTGGTGCCTCCTTGGAGGCCGCAAGGGACAGATCGATGGGTGCTCCGGTTGATGAACACAATCAATTAGTATTATATTAACTAAGCCTGACCGGCGGCCACGAGACGAACAAACTAATCAACTACTTCGACAGTGAGTGAGAAATGGGTACCAGCGATACGGACTTGGCACCGATGAGCGTGTTCTTCATCACGAGCGAATGCTAGCGCGGGGGGCCATGGCATGCGCTGAATGTGCTCATCATGTTCATGTTTGTGTGCCCATGTGATGCGCCAGGACGCACGAGGACTATCGTTTCACGAGGAAAAAAACAGGCTGCCCAACGTGCATGCACAGTCACGGTCAGCAGGCCCCGGTGCTCATTGACAGGTGGGCTCTCCGACGGACGGACGGGCTACTTCTGCCCATGTGCCAACCTCCGCCGCGGCGACTCCCCGGCGATCCCGCTCCGCTGCTCCTCGACGGCATCGCCAGCCCCTCTGGCCCGCTGTGTTTGGGCCCCACCACCGTATGCAGCCACGCCCGAGCGTCGTGACGCCGACAGTTCCGTGCTCGGCTGACGTGTGGGCCCGCGGCGAGCCTCCCGCTCCCGTGCACTGCTCCGCCACAGCCGAGATGCCCACGACGGAGCGAGAATCACATGCTTCCACTGCAAACCACTTCAAATTTTTGCATATACTATCTTCCTTGGTTGATCACCCGCTACCTCGGACCACTCAGCACAATCCACGGCCCTCCGATGAAGGTTTTATCAAGTTAAATTCGCTAGTTTTGGCCGCCTGCTGACAGTTCATGGAAAATAATGTTGTGCCTACATCTGTACTGATTATAGTTGTTGCAAGCACATGCTGCGACGCAGAGGCGGAGGAAATTAACAAAGTTTCGCTGTCTATATCCCTATAATCCTACGTATGTACTCCACATATATGGATGTAGTTTTCGCACACAGTACTAATATAGTGCGAGCTTATCATCAATAACTCTGATGTCTGGATCCATACATAAGTGGTGCCTCCTTGGAGGCCGCAAGGGGCATATCGCTGTGCTCCGGTTGATGACCACTATCAGTTAGTAGTACTAACTAGGGTATTCTATTTCTGTACCCCTGATTGCTTAGTTGTGCTCAGTTTTGTTCAAGGAGTCTAATTTTCCTCACTTTTGCCCTCCCCCACTCGCCCCACTCTCTCACAAAAGCCCAGACGGAGCCTTGTCGCTGAGTCAACGTAGTTGACCATTAACTCCTCAGTTACTGACGCGTAGGGCCGGAGAGACATTTTTTTCCAACCGGGCTCGCACCCCTTTTCATTAATTTTGCAATCAACGGAAATAGAATGTTCCAGTAGTTTTTCAAAAGACAACCATCCAAAATAAGACTGAAAGGGGAAGAGCGAGCTGGAGCATCGACAGGAAACCCACCGCAAGAGGACCCTAAAACGGATCAACCGCCATAAGACGAAAACCTGACGACACTGACTAGCCACTATCCTAACCACCAGCGATAATAGTGCGAACCCTGAGAGGCTACATAGCCTACTCAGGGCAGAAAGAAGCAATTCTCCAAAATCACAGAACACTCCAGGACGGGCATCAAACCCTAGTGGACTGCAAAACGAGCAAGTTAGCCGATCTGGATCCCATCTCCATCCTTCAACAGCATCACACCTCGCGAGTGAGGCCTGTCCGCCAGAGCTGCTGCCACATACGCCAATCTCTTCACGCCCGCCTGAAACTTCGACCTATCTTCTTCTTTTAGCATTCCTGCCCAATACAACATAAAAGAACATGCACTGAAAACAGCCTCCAGTGGAGAACGAGCATTATATTTGACAAAAGTAACTTTATTTCGAAGACACCAGATCCCCCGGCACAAAGCATCAGTAATCATCATGTAAAACTTTTTTCCACCTGGGAAAAATTTATATAACCACGCCCAGCTTTGCCATAGCGATCGTGGGCAACAGGATGCTCCAGCCGTGAGCCCCAGGGTCCCCCAGACAGTTCGAGCAAGAGGACATGTAAAGAACAGATGGTTTGCAGTTTCTATGCTGGTGCAGAAAGAGCAAACAGGGTTCCCGGGCCAATTCCTCTTCGTAAATTATCTCGAGTCAGCACAACATTTTGGAAAAGCTGCCACAATAATATTTTGATTTTCAATGGGATACTAGCTTTCCAGATCCACTTATAGTTAGGACCAGCTAAATCCCTCTCCAACCATTCATACACCGATTTAGTGGTAAATCTTTTGTTCTTGCAAAGTTTCCAAAACACAGTGTCAGGGATAGTGTTTAAAGCATATTTTCTTGCCTCAGACACCACCCATTCCCACTGATCATAAATCTCCCCAAACAGCCTGCGCCTAAAGCCCAGCTTATAGTTCTTTGTCACAAAATCTGCAATAGTCCCATCCTGATCCTGACATATACTGAACAGGATAGGGAATTTTTCACACAAGGGCGCAGCATCTAACCATGGGTCATGCCAAACCCTAGCCAAGTTACCACTATTAATCTTGACAGCCCTTCCCGCCATATATGTCTCCTTAACTTTCATAATCGCTTTCCAGCAAGGGGAATCCAAAAAACGACTACGGATATTAGCCACAGTTTTGTTTTTGAAATATGTGGCCCGAATAATTTGTTGCCACAACCCATCTTAAGTTTCAAGCTTCCACCACCACTTGGTCAACAGACTAATGTTCTGTTTATGGAGGTCCTTGATCCCCAGCCCACTTATTCTTTTGGACCGACAGACCCTAGCCCATTTCACCATATGATAAGCACGTTTATTGTTCTTTCTCTTCCAGAAAAATCTTCTCCGATGTTTATCCAATTTACCAATAAAAGTCTTGTTGAACAAGATCATAAACATAAGATAGGAAGGGATTCCATCCAGGCTCGAACCTAACAGGGTGAGCCTAGCTCCAGAAGAAGCTGCATAGGCTATCCAGGCATCTAGTTTTTTTATCATCTTAGCATCCAGTAAATCCAACTCAATATTTTTTAAATGGAGTAGGAGATCGGTGTACCCAGGTATTTCATAGGTAAAGAACCCACCTGACTCCCAAACATCTCGGCATATACTACATCAGTCTCATTATCCCCTCCTATAATAATAATTTCGCTCTTGTCGAAATTAATTTTCAATCCGGACATGAGTTCAAACAGATAAAGCAATAGTTTCACATTACCAGCTTTATCACTATCATGTTCGAAGCAAATGACAGTATCATCTGCATATTGCAAAATCCCCACTCCATCCTTTATAAGATCAGAAGCCAACCCTTTGACGAGGCCATTTTTCTGGGCCGAGGTCATCATCTTAGTTAGGCATTCTGCCGCAAGATTAAACAGGAACGGAGAATGTGGATCACCTTGCCTTACCCCTTTAGCACTCTGTATATAAGGTCCTATCTCATCATTGATTTTAACACTGACCGTCCCATTTCTCTGGATCTGATTTACCCAACCACACCATTTTTGGGCCACGTATTACATGTGGTCCTTGCCGGTACAGCCTATGACACGTGGGCCTGGCCGGTACTGCCTATGACAAGTGGGACGTGAACTGGTCAATGCACTCATGCGTAGAGCCCTGGACGTGGGTTGACCGTATACTGGTATTTGTACGTGGGTGTTACGCTTTCCCGTACAACGTACCACGGTCGTGGGCATGCACGTGTACGTGTCGATGAAAAAAGTCCAAAAATGTCACATCGTATGAGAGGAGGGGAAATGGTGGGGAAGATACATAAGTGGCGCTTCGCCCCCACCACAAATCGGGCTCCCTCGTCACAGCAAAACCCTCACCCCCACCGCAAGCACCAACTCGCTCATCTCCACCGCACTTCTCTTAGTCCGGCTGCTTGTTTTCGGCTCCGATGGAGGACGGTTGTGGCGCTGCATCCGCTTCGGCCGGAGATATGCTGGGGGAGAAGGTCGCGGGACCGCGCCAGATGCCATGCAGGAAGTTGCCTGCGTCCACGGCGGGGCGGGAGATGCTACAACCAATGCGTGCATGGCAGTCGCTGGAGCAGCAGCTGCTGCGGCGGATCTGGTGGAGAAGGAGGCGGCGGGCTCTGATTCGGCCATGCCAGAGCTGGAGACGAAGGTGTCGGGCGGCGCAGTGCGTGCAGGTCGGCGCCGAGCAGGTGGTCGAGGAGGTACTTGTTTTCATTTCCCTGTCGTAGTTAGGGGATAATTGACGATAACCCCCCTTGTTCACAAATCCTTGATCATATACCCCTCGCCGCTGTATCTGACATGTGGGTTTAAGTGGCCTGGGGGGTTATCATCAAATCTCCCCGTAGTTAGTGCTAAGAATAAGAATATAGGGTTAGTTAGTTAGATTATGATTCCTGCGTTACTATAGTTGGTTAGATTAGTTGGTTTAAGGGTTTTTTATTTACTTCATTCCCCTCAGCAACTATATAATCAAGCAGTTAGAAATAGTTTTTTCGATAAAGGGTGAGTTTTATTGGCTCAAATGGAGCATCGAGAAGATACAATATGAGCACACACCCGGCCTCTGCATAATTAAAATGCACACAACCAACCCAACACAAACACGCAAAAAAAACACCAACAACTAGCAAGGTCACAAGACCAAAAGCTATGCATAGGCGTGGAGAAGAGAAAATAAAAAGGAAAAAGAAAAAAAACTCCAAAGCGATCAGATCAGCAATGGACAAACTACAACTAAGACCATATCACTAGTAGAAAAAGGACCTAATATGAGACACATTAGTGCCGGTTCGATTTTGAGCCGGCACTAGTGTGTCCATTAGTGCCGGTTCCAACGGCTAGCCGGCCGTTTTCATTAGTACCGGTTCGTGGCGAACCTTTAATACCGGTTCGTGCCACGAATCGGTACTAAAGAGGGTGGTGGCAGGGTGTTGTCAGTCTGGGGCCCGTCCAGCACCTTTAGTACCGGTTCGTGGCACAAACCGGTACTAAAGGTCGACCTACATAAACCCTTCGTCCATCCGAGCTCGCTCTGTTCTTCTCCTTTCCCCTCTCCTCCTCTGTTCTTCCCCTCTTCCTCTCGAGCTCATCACACATTTTGCCCAAAATTTGTCAAGATTTGAAGGCCCCCATCCATTCAAATGGTCACAAAGGTTAGCAACTTTGTCCTTTCAACTCTCATTGCTAGATTAGCTCTTGCAATGCTTTGTATAGTTATTAATTTGGAAGGAATTATATTTGCTAGTATTTGATTTATATGCAATTTGAGGTCAAAAATAACACTTAGTTTGCATATGTAGGTGTGGTTTACTTAGTGCCTTCTAAATCTCCGTCGTAACCACCGTCGATCGCCCGCACCGTCCCGTCGCCGGCACCACCTTGTGGTGAGGCTCTTGTTCATGAATGTTTTACATTACCAAATTGATGTTTGTGTGATTTGGATATATGGTGAGGCTCTTGTTCATGAACGAGTATTTGAAAGAAAAATTGAAAAGAATTGAGGGGGAGAAGATGGAATTGGAGTTGCATGTTGCCGATGTCGTCGATGATCACAAGATCAAGATGGAGAAAATGAGGTTGAAGATTAGAAAGATTAGAAAATATGCCATTGATAGTGTGGCTTGGTATCATTATGTTGTTGGATCAATTGTTACCTTAGTTGTGATCTTCATCGCATTT
Organism: Triticum dicoccoides; assembly: GCF_002162155.2. NCBI lineage: Eukaryota > Viridiplantae > Streptophyta > Magnoliopsida > Poales > Poaceae > Triticum > Triticum dicoccoides. Next base: position 39,347,536 of record NC_041385.1, on the reverse strand, counting down.
GTTGTTGCATTTAAATTCTTTAGATAGAGAGTTATTTGTATGTTGCATTTAATTAAGTGTTGTATATGAACTTTATGTATGAACTTGTATTAATTTAGTCTATTCGGTGTTGTGTAATGAAGATGAGCCAACAATGGATGTATGATGACCGATGCTCTCCCGAGTTCATTAATGGCGTGCATACTTTTCTGCTTGCCGCTGAGGCAAACAAGCGGGCGGATGGTTTTATGCCTTGTCCATATGCTGGCTGTAAGAATGGTCACAGTTACTCTACGTCAAGAACCATTCACGTCCACCTATTTGAGTCCGGTTTCATGCCCCACTATAATGTTTGGACCAAGCACGAAGAAATAGGGGTTATGATGGAAGACAATGAAGAAGAAGAGGACGACGACGGCTATCCTGGCCATGGGTTCCCTGAATACGATGATACAACAATGGGGGAAGAAGCTGGGCCGACAATGCGGGAAGAAGCTGAAGAAGAGGCATCAGATGAGCCCGCTGATGATCTAGGTCGGGCCATTGCCGATGCAAAGACAAACTGCACAAGTGATCTGGAGAGGACGAAGTTGCAGCGCATGTTAGAGGATCACAAGAAATTGTTGTACCCGAATTGTGAAGCTGACAAAAAAAAGTTGGGCACCGCACTTGAATTGCTGCAATGGAAGGCAGAGAATGGTGTATCTGATAAGGGATTTGGAAAGTTGCTGGTAATGATAAAGAATATGCTTCCAAAGGACAACGAATTGCCCGAGAGTACGTATGAAGCAAAGAAGGATGTCTGCCCTCTAGGGTTAGAGGTGCAAAAGATACATGCATGCCCTAATGACTGCATCATCTACCGCATTGAGTACGAGGATTTGAATGCTTGACCGGTATGCGGTGCATTGCGTTATAAGGTCAGTCGCGATGACCCTGGTGATGTCGAGGGCGAGCGCCCCAGGAAGAAGATTCCTGCCAAGGTGATGTGGTATGCTCCTATAATACCACGGTTGAAATGTTTGTTCCAAAACAAAGAGAATGCGAAGGCGATGCGGTGGCACGCAGAAGACCGTAAGAAAGACGGAAAGTTGAGAGTACCCGCTGACGGTTCGCAGTGGAGAAAACTCGAGAGAAAGTACTGGGAGGAGTTTGCAGGTGACCCAAGGAATGTATGGTTTGGTCTAAGCATAGATGATATCGACAGTATATATTTGGATAGTTGTAGGAATAATGTGTACCTGGGACATTGTCGATTTCTTCTGACGAGGCATCCCGTAAGAAAGAAGGGCAAGGACTTCAAAGATGAGGCGGATCACCGGACGAAGCCTCGCCACCGTACTGGTGCTTATGTACATGATATGGTCAAGGATTTGGAGGTAATCTTTGGAAAGGGTCCTGGCAGAAAACCTGTTCCGAAGGATGCTGATGGACGTGCACCCATGTGGAAGGAAAAGGGACGCTAGGAGGGCATAAAATAATATGTATGAACGGGCATTCTCTCACTGAAGCACATTACACAGTTCTACAGAATTCCGCCTTGGTGGCTCCGTATATGGAGGAACACAAGAATTTTCTACAGTCCAAACACCCGGAGAAGTCTGGCGACTGGATTACACGCGAACAAACGAGGACTTTCGCCGGTTGGTTGCAGAAACATGCCCTGAATGATGGCGATATTCAAAATGACATGTACTCATTGTCCCAGTTACCATCTTCGAATATAATGACTTTCAAACGGTACCAGATAAATGAGAATACATTTTACACGATCGCCCAAGATAAGAAGAGCACCAACCAAAACAGTGGTGTCCACTTTGTTGCAACAACCAACACGGGAAAGGAAACATATTATGGTTACATAGAGGACATATGGGAACTTAACTATGGATCAGGTGATTTGAAGGTCCCTTTGTTTCGGTGCAAATGGGTCAATATGACCCGAGGCTGGGTAATGGAAGACCCGCAGTACGGAACGACAACAGTGGATCTCAACAATCTTGCGTATGCAGACGAACCATTCGTCCTAGCCAATGATGTGGCACAGGTTTTTTATGTGAAAGACATGTCTACCAGGCCGAGAAAAAGAAAATATAAGGAAGCGAATGGATCATACGACGAGCCAAAGCGCCACATAGTTCTTTCAGGAAAAAGAAACATCGTGGGAGTGGATGACAAGACAGACATGTCAGAAGATTATGAAAAGTTTGATGAAATTGCTCCATTCACAGTGAATATTGACCCGAGCATCCAGTTAAATGATGAAAATTTTCCATGGCTACGACGCAAAGGGACAGACGCGAAGAAAAAGTTTCACACCCAAAGATCTAGGATGTGATTGGCTTCACTATCATCACATTCTTCTGTGTTTCACATCCAGGAGGGAATGTCTGTAATAGTTAGGGTAGTTATGTGTTTTGGCATTTGAAACGCGAAGAAATTTTATGTGCAAACAAATTCTTTTCATGCATTTACTGATTTTTTCCAGCTAAATGACCCTGAAATTGAAAAGCATTTCAAATGAACTCAGAAAAGGTTGAAAGTTGGCATGGTATCATAATTTCATACAAATAGCATGTGCGGAAAAGTAGAGAGGGTTACGGCAAAAATTGGATACACTTCGTGTACAAAATGGATAATCTCTTTCGAAGTACCAGGGTTTCCGAGGAAAACTGAACTGTTACAAAGGCATTTTATTTGTTAAATAACCTAAGCATTACCAAATTGAATATAATGACAAAACACACTAATATTCAACATAAGAAAAAAGAATCACTAAAAAAACTTTTTTTCAAAATTAAGTTATTCACAAACTAGTGATTCATACAAATTTCAAATAATTCAAAATTTAAACTATTCAAATTTAAAAACTACCGGCACTAACAAAAAGTTTGTAATTTTTTGTACCTAAAGCAAAAATATTCACAAAGAAACTCTAAATACAGGGAAAAACAACTCAAAAATAAATAAAACAAAAAAAATAAAGCAAAAAAAATTAAGAAATTAAAAAAGCCCGCCTACTGGGCCAAAGCGGCCTGCATACGACTAGGAACACAACCTTTAGTTGGGCCAGGATGCAGGCTCGGAATGGCCCCGTAGGCCCACTAGGCAGAAGAGGACAGATAGGCCCAGTAGGCCTGCTTAGAAGTGGAGCTCGAGAGAGCTACCGTACTGGGGCTTATAAACCAGTGTGGTAGCCCCTCGGCTAGCGAGGTGGGACTAAACTTGCGCACCGCACTGCGCCAGCGCACCCCCTTTAGTACCGGGTCGTGGCTCCAACCGGTACTAAAGACCCCCCCCCCTTTAGTACCGGTTGGAGCCACAACCCGGTACTAAAGGGGGTGCGCTTCCCGCCGCTTGGCCTGGCCAAAAAGACCTTTAGTACCGGTTGGAGCCACCAACCGGTACTAAAGGTCCATTATATATATACAACACTTGAAAAAAATTCAGTTTCCCTCTGTTTCCTCCCT
>NC_041385.1:39300397-39343543 GCF_002162155.2 Triticum dicoccoides | reverse complement strand
GGCCGCCCCGCCCCGTCGTCGCGGCCCCGTCCCGTCGCCCCATCGTCACCGCCCCGTCGTCGCCTCGCCGGTCAGCTCGCCCCGGCCGCCATGTCCACACACACACACACACTATACACACACACACACACTACACACACACACACTACACACACACACAAATTAGTTTGTTTGTTATAATTTTTTCTGTTTTTTAGTTATAGAAATGTTAGAAATTATTTTGTTTTTTAGTTATATAAATATTAGAAATGTTAGTTATATAGAATTGTTATAAATGTTTTCTGTTTTTTAGTGATAGAAATATTTATAGAAATGTTAGCAATTTTTCTGTTTTTTAGTTATATAAATATTAGAATTGTTCTGGAAATCTTAGTTATATAATCAGGAAATTTTAGAATTAGTTTTAGTTAGATGAATTAGATTAATGTCAAATTGTTAGAATTTGCATATATATAGAATTTTAGTTATCACAATCCAATAATATAATGAAAGTGCGTTATGTCGACTAGAGGGGGGGTGAATAGGCGATTTTTATGAATTCTTCACTGAGGAATTTGCCGGTGAGGAAATTCCTTAGCGAAGAACTATTAGCAGCGGAATAAGTACTCAGAAGTAAGCATAACAGAAATACAAGCATGGTCATCATGACGAAATGAAGACTAGCACAGAGTACAGAAAGCGTAATCACAGGATAACACAAGATGAAGACAAACAGACTGAAGAAATTGAACTGAGGAAATTGAGAAAGTCTTCAGTCAAAGTCTTCAAACACAGATATGAACAAACACTCAACACAGTAATGAGGAAATGAAAGGGTTGAGGAAATAGAACCAGTTAGGTTGTTGAAGACAATGATTTGGTAGACCAGTTCCAACTACTGTCTCAGTTGTACGTCTGGTTGGAGCGGCTGAGTATTTAAACTCGAGGACACACAGTCCCGGACACCCAGTCGCTGAGCACGCAGCTTAGGACACCCAGTCCTCACCGTATTCTCCTTGAACTAAGGTCACACAGACCTCGTCCAATCACTCGTGGTAAGTCTTCAGGCGACTTCCAAACCTTCACAGACTTGGTCACTCGGCGATCCACAATTCCTCTTGGATGCTCTAGACCTTGACGCCTAACCGTCTGGAAGAAGCACAGTCTTCAAAGGTAACAAGCATCGGATCCACGCAGGATCAATTTCTTCAGTGATGCTCAATCACTTTGGGTTTGTAGGTGTTTGGGTTTGGGGTTTCTCCTCACTTGATGATATTCGCTCAAAGTCCTCGGAGGATGGGTTGCTCTCAAATGACAAGTGTCAAGTTCTCTCGAAGAAGCCAACCAGCTAGTGGTTGTAGGGGGCGGCTATTTATAGCCTAGGGAGCAGCCCAACATGATAAGACATAAATGCCCTTCAATAATATGACCATTAGGTGGATAATATATTTTGGGACAGCTGGCGCGCAGCACAGCAACGGTCGGAAATTTGACTCTCAAATTCCTCAGGGCTATCATGTTCCTCACTGTGTAGGTAATTCGCACTGACGAATTCCTAACTCCTCAGTCAGAACAAATTCATCAGCGACCAGAAGAACTTCGTCTCTGTCACTGAAGAAAGTGACTGAACTGTATGAGATTTCCAAAGGCTTCACTCGAAGGGATTTGTAGGTGTAGGATTTTGAGTTGAGCATCACATGGAAATTTTTCCTTAGTATTTCCTCGACCCCCTTTAACAGTACGGTGTTTCCTATGACTCAAGAAGGAGAAAATGAAACTACGAAAACAAAAGTCTTCACGGTTCATGTTCCAAAAATGAATACCAAGTCTTTAAGGTTACACCAATTTCTTCACTTTCAAAGTCTTCAGAACATCAAAGTCTTCAGTTGAAGAACTTCATTTTTAGGGGTCGACTTTCTCTGTAAATATCAAACTCCTCATAGACTTATAGCCATGTGTACACTCACAAACGCATTAGTTCCTTAACCTATAAGTCTTCAATACACCAAAATCACTAAGGGGCACTAGATGCACTTACAATCTCCCCCTTTTTGGTGATTGATGACAACATAGGTTAAGTTTTCAACGGGGATAAACATATGAAGTGTATACACTGATATTGAGGAATTTGATTACAAGATATAGAAGAACACCCCCTGAAGATGTGCATAGTGAGGAATTTGCTTTTGAGGCAATGCACATTTGAAGAGTTGAATCATGGAGATCTCCCCCTATATCTTGTAATTCATACACGTATTTGATATATAATATGAAGAATTTGAAATGCATGATGAAATATGGTGCCTGATGAGATTCAGCATGCGTGCAATGTCATTGACGAGGAATAAGCATGCAAAGCAGAATGCAACAAAAGTATCAGCGCACCATCGGGTTTTAAGATTACAACTCGATCCAAATAAAAGTTTCAGAAGAACGAGAGTTGTAACTTAAAAAATGCCCTTAATATAGACCCGCTTGAAGACTAACTCAGATTTCTCCCCCTTTGTCATCAAATGACCAAAAGGATTGAAACTGAGGACTAACGCCCCTGAAGAATTTCAAGTCGATGGAGGAGCGCCAGTGTTGTCGGGGTTGTTTGTTGTAGCAGGGCCTGCCGCAGTGTCGTCCAAATCTTCATACTCATCAGTGTCACGCGATGAAGAATAAGAGCTGGCCACCAGTGGAGGAACTTTGACCCTCTTGAATTTCTTCGGAGGAGGTGCAGACCAGTCAAATTCTTCCTTGAGACCCATAGTCTTCAGTTCTTCAGCGCTATAGACATGAGTGAGGACAGCCCAGGTGCGGTTGAAGGTTTCATGAAGGGAGTATTGGTTCTTCTTCACTGCATTGTGTGTTGAGGTCATATTGTGAAGAAGTGCACCAAACTGACGCTTTACCCATTTGTGATTGCGATCAACCTTCTGATGAAGACTAAGGAGTAACTCACGGTCAGTCATCACCCTGGGTGCTGTGGCTTGAGGATTTTGCTTGGTTGAGGTATTTGCGGCAGAGTCATGTGTGGCAGAATCGTCATTGGTAGAGTAAGATGCAGCCTTGCGAAATTGACCATCCAATGGACGAATGCCTTCATCGATCACAGCAGCGGCCTTGCCTTTATCATCAGCTGATGAAACTGTTCGTTTGAGAACTTCAATGGGAGGCAAGTAGCTACTGTGGTTCAGAGTGTCAGCTTTGTAATTCAGTGAAGATCTTGCCCTGATGAATCTCATAATCCAAGGAGCATAGGGCTTCAGCTCGAATGGTGACATAGCAATATTGGCCAGAGTCCTCATGAAGAAATCATGGAAGTTGACGGGAACGCCATGAATGATGTTGAAAAGCATATTCTTCATGATGCCAACGACTTCTTCATCATTTGAGTCGTGGCCTTTGATGGGACTCATTTTCTTCGTCAGAATTCAATAGACAGTCTGAGGCACATACAATAATTCCTTGATGAGGAATTTGTTTCTTGGGGCCTGCCTTGGCTTCAAAGGCTTCATCAGCACTTGCATATAGTGATTTGAAAGTTCTGGTTCGTTGTAGATACAACGAGCATCATCAAGTGGAGGACTGAGTGGTAGAGCACGAAGCAATTCAGTTGCTGGTGCCTTGTAGTGAGTATTTTCAGACATCCAGTCTAATACCCATGAGTTCACGTCTTCAGCGTCTCCGGTGATGTGCAGAGTTGCATAGAATTGAAGAATGAGTTCTTCATTCCAGTCACAGATATCAATGCAGAAATTTAGAAGTCCTGCGTCGTGAAGAACACTGAGGACTGGCTCAAAGCCGGGCAGAGACTCCATGTCCACATGAGGAATATGTGCATGATCGAAGACTTTGTCTTTGTTAAAGAGCACTGAGGAATAGAAACTGGCTTGGCTGGCAGTCCAGAAACGCCTCTTCCTTATGCGAGCAGAATCATATGGATTATAATCAGTGAAGAATACGTGCTCGGCAAAGAAATCTTCAGCCTTGAACTTCTGTTTGCTTGAGAATGGATTTTTTTTGCTTTGGCAGAGGGGTGTCAGTGAGTTGCATCATCACCTCAGGAATCGCGAGCTCAGGTTCTTCAGGCTGAGGAATTTCTTGTTCCTCAACAGGTGCAGTCTGTGGATCAGCAGCAGCAGGTTCATCAGCACTAGTGGCTGGAATTTCTTCATGGACAGATGAAGTGGGATGAGTTTCTTCAGAGCCCATTTGAACAGTTGGAGCAGGGGACTGAGGTATCTGTTGGATTGGGGTGAAGAGTGGAGAATTTGGATGCTGACTTTCCCAAAAGTCATCGTTCATCACTGGCGTTGTGCTTCCAATATCCACATCTTCTTCAAGTTCCTCAACACCGGCCTCTTCAACTGTGAACTGAGGCATAGGCGAGGAAATGATTGGGGTTGAAGGGATTGCTTCCACTTCAATTTCTTCATCAATCTGCTCTGACGAAGCAGCAGAATGATTTTCTTCATCAGATCTGCTTGGGATCTCATAGTCTTCTCCAAAAGGAACAAGGTCCTTTGATGGCATGGAGGAAATCGGAACAGTATCAATTGGATTTTCGAGTGAGCTGGTCATTGGCTTCATTTTCTTCGCGCCGAAGAGTTTGACGCAGCTGATGCCTTCCTTTTCTTCACTGCAGCTCACTCTGCAGCCTTGGTCTTCTTCACATCAGAAGCAGATGGAAGAATTGGAGTTGGTGTGAGCGCAGGAGGAGCTGAGGAATCTGGATGAATTTCCTCAGGCGCAACTGATGCAGTTGCCCTGACTTGTTCAGTTTCTTCAGGCGCACCACTGGTGGATGCCCTGGCAATTTCATCAGTGGCTGGAATGTGATCATCAGCCCTGGAACTGGTATTTTCATCAGCAGCCTGAACTTCATCAGCGGTGCTGGCATGTTCTTCAGTCGGCTGAGCAGAGGCTTCAGCCTGAGGAATTTCATGTTGCGTTGGGGCAGCAACATTGGTGAATTTCTTCGTCAGGTTGACAAATATGACTTTGGCCCCTTGCCAATCACCATAATAAGCATCGAAGTTTTTGTTGAGGTCTTGAATTTCAGTCTGGACCTTGAGAAGTTCCTCAGGTGTCATTCTGACAACGTTTTTCTTCAGGAACTTCTCCTTTCTGTATTGAGCTTTCTTGATCTCTCTTGCCTTTTCAAACTTCCATTTCTCTTCAGTGATGAAATGGGTCAACATATGACTTTGTCCAGGGTCAGATGAAAATCAGGCATTGGGGTGTTTGGAACCTTGTGCCAGAGATCAATATAATCGAGGATTTTCCTCGGATCCAACAGCAGTGGCACAAATGTGCCATTGGCTCTAGCGGCCTTCACCTGTCTGTCTCTGATGATTTCTGCAAGTTCATCATCAGAAGGCACATGGAATGCGACCTGTTTCTTCTTTGGACTTGGCCGAGGACCTCGTCCAGCTGTTGCTTTGGTCTTCAACAGTGTGGGGCCTGATGAGGAAATTGGTGCAGCTGAGGAACTTGCTGAGACACCAGAGGCAATCGAGAAACCAGCAGTCCTTTGACATGTAGCCAGATGCACAGGTGCTGAGGACTTTGAAGGAGCTGTTGAGGACTTTGGTGGAGCTGACGCAGTGTGAGGAATTTGCCGTGAGGGCACTGTTGGTGAAGCACTTGGCTTACGAGCAGGCTTCTTTGGCATGGATTTCCTCGGTTTGACCGAGGCCTCAGTAGCAGTAGCAGTGGCAGAATCCTCATTGAATTTCTTCACTGCCTCCTTGCCTTGTTTTGCAATTTAGCTTGGCGCTTATCCCATTCTTCAGGAAAGTCCTCACCATGTTTGATGCTTGTGGGGTCAGCTACTTGGCCAGGTGCCAATGGAGCTCTTGGGCATGGAGGATTGAGGGCGAATTTCTTCATGTACTTTGGAGTCACATATCTGTATTCCCTCCATTCCCTTGCCCATCTCCGTTCAATCTTCTGAATGCGCACCTTGCGCTGATTTTTGTTTTCTTTGCCAAATTTTGCTTCATCAGGTGTGCAATAGTCAGCATAAATTTCCTCAGGGATTTCAAACACAGTCATAACCTCAGGTTTCTTTCCTCCTTTCTGCGGCTTCTTACCGTCTGCCATATTCTTCAGTTGAGGAATTTGAACAATTGAGTTCTCTGAAGAAGTATGCAGTTTTTCTTCGAGGAACGCTGCAAATGAGTTAAGTTGATGAGAACCTAGTGATTCAGCAGCAGACATGAGTACCTGTGAACAGAGTACAGGTGCGAGGAATTCGGAGAGGTCATATGCGTTCTGAGAGAGTTTTTCGAAAAGAACAAGTTTTGAAGAATTTGACCAGATGAGCCTTGAGGAATTTCACTAAGCATTCTTGTCTTAGGTTCCAGAGTTGTACAGATCGAAGATCCACACAATTAGGGAATCTTGAAGAAAATGATTGCTTAGAGAAACAGTTCAAGATCATATGATGTGAGGTGTTCATATGTGCGAAGATTTGAAGAATAAACACCTTTGAAGATTTTGTAGTGTAAAATTTGGACCAACGAGGGTAGTGAAAGTAACTTTTAATTACCCTAAATGAAGAACATGATGAACTGGGTGTTGTAGATGTGAAGCTCGTCTATTCAGATCTTCCACGCCCTAACTTGGCAGAGGAAGACAGCTACGGCGGCGGCGGAGTGAAGATTTCCACGGTCGGCGTGAGTACGATGGCGACGAGGTCGAGGCAGCGAAGCTCTTCCTCACCGGCGACGATGGAGTAGCGGCGGTGCTAGGGTTTGAGGAGCTCGAGCGGGAGAGAGAGGTCGAGCGGAGTAAAGGAAGTGAGGATGGAGAGAGGGGTATTTATAGAGGCAGTGAAAAACTGTTCGCCCGAAGATTTAGGACGAACGTGCCCCTGACCATTCTCCTTCTCACGACATGTGTCACCCACGTACTGTGTAGTGGAGATCGTGTACGATCGTGGGTGAGTAAAGTAATGCATCGAGGGATGCGGAACGGTTTGAGCGGCAAAACCGAAAGTTTGGATAAGATTTGTTTTAAAGTTCCGTTCGCAATTTCTTCAGCTGACAAGGACACAGTGAAGATTTTGAACGAGTTTCAAATAGAACGCATATGAAGAATTTGTGAATAGATTGGGTTGAGTATAGCATAGAGGGGGAAGGGTCCGATCACATTCACTTAGCAGAAAAAGCAACCTTAAGAAATAACTATAAGTGAATCCTGTAGAGGACATAAACACATATATATAGTCAATGAAGAAAAACGAAGGAAACAGTGAAGATTTTGCAAAGTTGAAGAATTTGAAAAACTGAAGAATTTCAAGACTGAGGAAAAACTCAAATTGAAGATTTTCAACTTTTTGTGGTGGCGTGACCCACCGTATAATTCAGACACCGCGTACAATTGTCGTAGGGTTCTAAGAATCAAATTCTTCATTAATTTCTTCACACTTAGAGTGTTATTCTTCATTGATTGAAGAAAAACGTTTCTTCATGTGTTGCACATCTAAGTCATCAATTTTGCATAAGTGTTAGGATGTGTGTCCTTTTCAAAGAACATTCGAAGATTCTAAGATATTTAGCTCACACCGCAACTTGCTAAATCTCTTCTCATCCAAGGGCTTAGTGAAGATATCAGCTAGCTGTTCTTCAGTCTTCACATGCTCGATGAAGATGTTGCCCTTCAACACATGATCACGAAGAAAATGATGACGAATCTGAATGTGCTTTGTCTTCGAGTGCTGAACTGGGTTGTGAGCAATCTTGATGGCACTCTCATTGTCGCAGAGGAGAGGCACATTCTTCACGTTGACGCCATAGTCCTTGAGTGTTTGCTTCATCCAAAGCAGTTGAGCACAGCAAGAGCCAGCAGCAATGTATTCAGCTTCCGCAGTGGACAGTGATATGCAGTTCTGCTTCTTCGAGGACCAACAGACCAAAGATCGTCCGAGGAAATGACAAGTGCCAGAAGTTGACTTGCGGTCCACACGATCACCAGCATAGTCAGAGTCAGAATATCCAATGAGATCAAAAGCAGAGCCCTTGGGGTACCATAATCCAAGTGTTGGTGTGTGAGCTAGATATCGAAGAATATGCTTCACAGCCTTATGGTGTGATTCCTTCGGTGCAGCTTGAAATCGGGCACACATGCAAACACTAAGCATTATATATGGCCTAGATGCACATAAGTACAATAAATAACCAATCATGGAGCGGTATACCTTGTGATCGAAGTCAATACCATTTTCATCAGTGCATAGATGGCCTTTTGTGGGCATAGGAATTTTGACGCCTTTGCAATCTTGCATGCCGAATTTCCTCAGTACATCTTTGAGGTATTTCTCCTGAGATATGAATATGCCATTGCGCTGTTGACGAATTTGAAGACCTAAGAAGAATTTCAACTCTCCCATCATAGACATTTGATATTCTTCACTCATCATATAGGCAAATTCATCACTATAGCGTTGGTCAGTACAGCCAAAGATAATATCATCAACATATATTTGGCACACAAATAGTTCACCATCATAAGATTTAGTAAAGAGAGTAGGGTCGAGTGAACCGGGTGTGAAGCCATTCTTCACGAAGAATTCCTTCAATGTATCATACCACGCCCGAGGGGCTTGCTTGAGGCCATAGAGGGCCTTATTAAGTCTGAAGACTTTGTCAGGATTCTTTGGATCTTCAAAACCTGGGGGTTGAGCGACATATACTTCTTCCTCAAGCTTACCATTGAGGAATGCACTTTTCACATCCATTTGATATAAGATGATATCATGATGGTTAGCATAAGCAAGTAATATGCAAATAGCCTCAAGTCTAGCAACAGGTGCAAAAGTTTCATCGAAATCAATTCCTTCAACCTGTGTGTAGCCTTGAGCTACCAGTCGTGCCTTATTCCTCACCACAAGGCCATTTTCATCTTGCTTGTTGCGGTAGATCCACTTTCTGCCAATGATATTATGCTTGCGAGGATCTGGACGTTTGAACAGTTCCCAGACATTGTTGAGCTCGAACTGATGTAATTATTCTTGCATAGCCTGAATCCACTCCGGCTCCAAAAATGCTTCATCTACCTTGGTGGGCTCTGTGATAGAGACAAAAGCATAGTTCCCACAAAAGTTATATAAATGTGAAGCTTTTGAGCGTGTGAGAGGACCTGGTGCTCTAATGTCATCGATGATCTTCTCCACTTGCACTTCTTTTGCAACGCGAGGATGAGCTGGTTGTCGCTGAGGAATTTGGTCAGCATTTTCTTCAGCATCATTTTCCTCAGTATTTTCTTCAGGTGTATCAGCTCGATGTTCTTCATGAACCGGAATGAATTCTTCAGCAAATTCTTCAGTAGGAATGACATCCTCAGTTGCCTTGAACTTGATAGAATCCTCAGGTGCTGGTTCATCTAACACAGAAGGTATGTGCTCTTTTTGCGAGCCATTAGTTTCATCGAACCGCACATCTACAGTGTCAACAATCTTGTGAAGAACAATGCTGAAGACTCTGTAGGTGTGCGAGTCCTTTCTGTAACCAAGCATAAAACCTTCATGTGCTTTCGGTGCAAATTTAGAGTTGTGGTGAGGATCTCTAATCCAACATTAGCACCGAAGACTTTGAAATAACTCACATTGGGTTTCTTGTCAGTGAGGAGTTCATAGGCCGTCTTCTTGAAGAATTTGTGAAGATATACTCTGTTGATGATGTGGCACGCAATATCAATTGCATCAATCCAAAAACGATGAGGCGTTTTGTATTCATCAAGCATAGGGCGAGCCATCTCAACAAGAGTTCTGTTCTTGCGCTCCACGAAGCCATTTTGTTGAGGAGTATAGGGAGCAGATAACTCATGAGTAATACCAAGTTCATCAAGAAAGTCATCAAGACCGGAATTCTTGAACTCAGTTCCATTGTCACTTCTGATGTGCTTGATCTTCACACCAAAGTTGGTTGAAGCCCTTGAGGAAAAACGTTTGAAGACTTCCTGCACTTCATGTTTGTAAGTAACAATGTGTACCCATGTATATCGAGAGTAATCATCAACAATGACAAAACCATATAGAGATGCAGCATTAGTGACTGCTGAGTATTGATTAGGTCCGAAGAGGTCCATGTGAAGCAATTCGAATGGACGAGTAGTGGTCATGATAGTCTTCGCTGGATGCTTGGCCTTGGTCATTTTTCCAGCTTCACAGGCTCCGCATAAGTGATCCTTGAGGAATTTGACATTCTCAATGCCAATGACATGCTTCTTCTTTGCAAGCATGTGCAAATTCCTCATGCCTGCGTGACCAAGTCATCGATGCCATAGCCAGCCTTCTGAAGCTTTTGCAAGTAGACACACGACTGGTTGTGGTCCTGTAGAGAAATCAACAATATGCAAATCTCCTCTCCTAAAGCCTTCGAAGACTTTGGAATTGTTAGCTTCCATAATCACAACACAGTGATACTTGCCAAAGACAACAACCATATCAAGATCACAAAGCATTGAGACTGACATGAGGTTGTATCCTAAGGACTCAACAAGCATGACCTTGTCCATGTGTTTATCCTTAGAGATCGCAACCTTACCAAGACCCAATACCTGACTTTTGCCTTTGTCAGCAAAGATGATGTGCTTCAGATGTGACGGTGATAAGGGAGCATCCATCAAAAGATTCTTGTCACCAGTCATGTGATTTGTACATCCACTATCAAGGACCCATTCAGTGGTTTTGGGTTGATCATCCTGCAGATGAATTAGTGTAACTTACAATCTCATATGCTTCATCAATGAAGAATATGATATCAAGTTCATCAGATGAATTTCATCAAGCAGTAAACAGATATAGCAGTAGGAGGACGTGTGAAAGTTTATTTCATCATGATTCGCCTGCGTCCTTTCAGGCAATTTTGTCAGGCCCCCAGCAAATTCTTCAGACGTTAAGGCACGTCTGGAGACCTGACCCTACAGAAGAGATTAGTTCTTTTTCTTCACCACCCACATCTGAAGGGGTGGCAAAGAGTTCATCACTCTGCGAGCACCATATGAGAATGGTGGAATAGAGGCCAATCCATTTCGTTTCACATAAGAGGGGTTAGGGTAAGCATAGGAATAAGCAGAGAAATTCTTCGAGGACTTATGAACATATTGGTTTGAAGAATAATGCACATATTCATAGCCCTTAGCTCTACCCTGGGAAACAGAGTTGTTAGCACGATGATAATCATATGAGGACTTTGATCCATTTGAGGAATTTGATCCACGTGAGGAATTTTGTCCGTATGAGGACTTGGATCCATATGAAGAATTTGGTCCATATGAAGAGTTTGATCTGGGGTTCCTATTCTTCACAGGTGGTGTCATGAGGACATTTACCTGAAGACTTTCAACATAACTTTTGGGAACCCGGATTTTCTTCATAGGGGAATCATTCCTGCACTTAGTCCCAACATATCTAGCAAATACTTCATTCTGATTTTTGAACATTTTATAGTTGGAGTCAAATGACTCATAAGAAGAATGAGGAGATTCACATGTAAAGCCAGATAAGTTGGATGGATCAACTGGAGGTCCCTTTGCAGCAACCCATGAGGTTTTGGGGTACTGCTCAGGCTTCCAATATGTTCCATCAGCATTGAGTTTCCTCTCAAAGGCAATACCCTCCTTCCTTGGGTTTCTGTTGAGGATCTGCTTTTTAAGCACATCACAAAGAGTCTGATGCCCTTTGAGGCTTTTGTACATGCCTGTCACGTACAATTCCTTCAGCCCTGCATTGTCAGTGATACTAGCAATGTCCTCAGATGAGGAATTAGTGATAGTAGAGGCAGGTGAAGAATTTGTAACAGTTGAAGCATTTGAACATTCAGGTGAAGAATTAGCAGATTCACGTTCAATGCACTTTAAGCATGGAGGAACAAATTTTTCCTGAGAAGCGCTGATTTGTTGAGCTAGTAATGAATCGCGCTCCTTCTGAAGATCTTCATAACTCACTCTTAGCGTCTCAAGATCTTGCTTTCTTTGAAGAAATTCATAAGAAAGTTTCTCATGATCAGATAAGAGAGTGTTATGATGACTTTGAAGGTTATCAAACCTAGACTGAAGTCTCTGAAGATTTTCAGTCAGGGTTTTAGTGCGATCCATTTCTTCACCCAACATATCATCACTTTTGTCTAGCATGTTTTGAACCTTTTCAAAAGCCCTTTGTTGTTTTACAGCAATCTTAGCAAGTTTAGAGTAGCTGGGCTTGAGATTCTCATCAGATTCATTTTCACTAGATTCAGAGGAGGTGTATTTGAGTACCTTTGCACCTTTTGCCATGAAGCAATAGGTGGGAGCGTAGTCATCATTATCTTCATCAAGCTTGTTGGTGGAGTCAGTTTCTCCAGTGTTGAAGACGGACTTGCTAACGAAAGCAGTAGCGAAGGCCAGACTCGCCACACCAGATTCGATACGCCTCCTCTTCCTCATGTTCCTCAGATTCAGCTTCAGAGTCCATTTCCTTGCCAATGAATGCCCGAGCCTTCTTGGAGCTGCTCTTCTTGTGAGATGAAGACTTCGAGGATTTTGATGACGAAGATTTTGACGATTTCTTCTTCTTCTTCGCATCATCAGAACTGTAATCCTTGTATTTCTTCTTCTTCAATTCCTTTTCCCACTGAGGACAATCTTGAATATAATGACCAGGTTTCTTGCATTTGTGGCACAGCCTTCTCTTATAGTTACTTGATGAAGAATCACTGCTTCTTGAGGATTTTCCAAAGCGACCACGTCGTGAGAACTTCTGGAATTTCTTCACGAGCAGTGCTAGCTCCTGGCTCAATTCTTCAAGATCACCAAGGCTACTACCAGAATCCTCACATTCAGATTCAGACACAACCTTGGCCTTCAGGGCACGTGGTTTGCCATAGCTCGAACCATAGAGATCTCTCTTTTCAGCAAGCTGGAACTCGTGAGTATTTAGCCTTTCGAGGATATCGGCAGGATCAAGAGACTTGTAGTCAGCCCGTTCTTGTATCATCAGACCCAGAGTATCAAATGAGGAATCAAGTGATCTCAACAGTTTCTTCACCACCTCATGGTCAGTGATGTCAGTGGCACCGAGGGCTTGAAGCTCATTTAGATGTCAGTGAGGCGATCAAAGGTTTGTTGGACATTTTCATTTTCGAGTCTTTTGAAGCGGTTGAAGAGATTCCGAAGAACATAAACTCGAGAGTCACGCTAAGTTGAGACTCCTTCATTCACTTTGGACAGCCTATCCCAGATAAGCTTAGCAGTTTCCAAAGCACTCACTCTTCCATACTGTCCTTTACTCAAATGGCCACATATGATATTCTTCGCTTGCGAATCGAGTTGCTTGAATCTCTTCACATCGGTAGCGTTCAGTGAGGGTGAGACAGAGGGAACACCATTTTCCACAACATACCAGAGATCGTTGTCAATTGCCTCGAGATGCATTCACATCTTGTTTTTCCAGTAGGGGTAGTCTGTCCCATCAAAGGTAGGACACCCAGCTGAGACCTTGATCATACCTGCGGTCGACATAACTAAAACTCCAGGCGGTTAAACCAAAATCACACAGAACAAGGGAGTACCTTGCTCTAATACCAATTGAAAGTGCGTTATGTCGACTAGAGGGGGGGTGAATAGGTGATTTTTATGAATTCTTCACTGAGGAATTTGCCGGTGAGGAAATTCCTTAAAGAAGAACTATTAGCAGCGGAATAAGTACTCAGAAGTAAGCATAACAGAATACAAGCATGGTCATCATGATGAAATGAATACTAGCACAGAGTACAGAAAGCGTAATCACAGGATAACACAAGATGAAGACAAACAGACTGAAGAAATTGAACTAAGGAAATTGAGAAAGTCTTCAATCAAAGTCTTCAAACACAGATATGAACAAACACTCAACACAGTAATGAGGAAATGAAAGGGTTGAGGAAATAGAACCAGTTAGGTTGGTGAAGACAATGATTTGGTAGACCAGTTCCAACTACTGTCTCAGTTGTACGTCTGGTTGGAGCGGCATAGTATTTAAACTCGAGGACACACAGTCCCGGACACCCAGTCGCTGAGCACGCAGCTCAGGACACCCAGTCCTCACCGTATTCTCCTTGAACTAAGGTCACACAGACCTTGTCCAATCACTCGTGGTAAGTCTTCTAGCGACTTCCAAACCTTCACAGACTTGGTCACTCGGCGATCCACAATTCCTCTTGGATGCTCTAGACCTTAACGCCTAACCGTCTGGAAGAAGCACAGTCTTCAAAGGTAACAAGCGTCGGATCCATGCAGGATCAATTTCTTCAGTGATGCTCAATCACTTTGGGTTTGTAGGTGTTTGGGTTTGGGGTTTTTCCTCACTTGATGATTTTCGCTCAAAGTCCTCAGAGGAGGGGTTGCTCTCAAATGAGAAGTGTCAAGTTCTCTCAGAGCAGCCAACCAGCTAGTGGTTGTAGGGGGCGGCTATTTATAGCCTAGGGAGCAGCCCGACATGATAAGACATAAATGCCCTTCAATAATATGACCGTTAGATGGATAAGATATTTTGGGACAGCTGGCGCGCAGCACAGCAACGGTCGGAAATTTGACTCTCAAATTCCTCAGGGCTATCATATTCCTCACTGTGTAGGTAATTCGCACTGACGAATTCCTAACTCCTCAGTCAGAACAAATTCATCAGCGACCAGAAGAACTTCGTCTCTGTCACTGAAGAAAGTGACTGAACTGTATGAGATTTCCAAAGGCTTCACTCGAAGGGATTGGTAGGTGTAGGATTTTGACTTGAGCATCACATGGAAATTTTTCCTTAGTATTTCCTCGACCCCCTTTAACAGTACGGTGTTTCCTATGACTCAAGAAGGAGAAAATGAAACTACGAAAACAAAAGTCTTCACGCTTCATGTTCCACAAATGAATACCAAGTCTTCAAGGTTACACCAATTTCTTCACTTTCAAAGTCTTCAGAAAGTCTTCAGAACATCAAAGTCTTCAGTTGAAGAACTTCATTTTTAGGGGTCGACTTTCTCTGTAAATATCAAACTCCTCATAGACTTATAGACCTGTGTACACTCACAAACGCATTAGTCCCTTAACCTATAAGTCTTCAATACACCAAAATCACTAAGGGGCACTAGATGCACTTACATTTAAAAAATGTTACTTTTTGCGAGCATATAATATTTGTTCTCGATGATATGCCCAGCCCGCATCCTCGCCATCGACCCGTTCGCGACGACGTCCTACTTCAGGAGACCCATGTCCGGGACTGGGCTCCGTCGGGCTGGCACTGGGAGGTGCTACCTGGAGGGGCGTGCCGCTTGGTGAGGAACCCGACCTCGGGTCCCGTCGTCGACCCTGATCTTCTTTGGTGGCGTTCGCGTGGGCCACATTCGGTGCCGAGGCAGCCGGCCCCGCCGGAGGTGGTGCGTCGCCGTGTCAGGGAGGAAGATTAGCACGTCCATCGCTACATGGCTGCTATGGACGACGTTAGGTTCTCCACTACTTGGCAGGTTCTTTGGGCAGATGACCGGAGATATGATCCTGTGATGGTTCCTTCTCTTTGGGTGTGCACCGCCCGCGCCCCAGGAACCGTGACTGGCGCCCTAGATTCTTCTGTAGTACTCGATCTTTATTAGGTACCTAGCCAGTGATGTATTCGATATATAATATTCGAGATGATGTATTCGAGATTATATATATTAAGACGATGATGTATTCGAGATTATATATTCGAGACGATGTATTCGAGATTCAGTTTTTCCTTATTGATTAATTGCATCCATGCATTGTAATTTGAATACTAAATTGTTTTATATTTCTTCTGTATTAGTAAAGTAAAAGCTATGGTGGACAATACCGGCAGAGAGAGAGAAGAGGAATTGTTTGACATCATACACATCCCTCACAGGCTAGATGATCTGAATGAAGCAGATGACGGCTCCCAATATCTGAACAATACCGGAGAGGGTGATGAAAAGATATTCGATCACGACGACCGAGCTAATGAAGTCATGAACTATGATTATGATTATGATGACACAGACAATGTTTGTGATGACACAGACAATGTTGATCTTCAAATAACAAAGACTACCGGCGAGGTATATTTATATAAGCATGCATCATGGTGATCATCACATGTTTTTTTCTTGAAGATATATTAACGAATCGATCTTTCTTCTTTCAGCCCTCCGTATCGAGCAAATATGCTTGTATAGACAGCAAGACAAAGCGAGGCCCGGGCAGAATGTTGAAGGATGGTGTAAAGTACCACATCGAATCCATCAAACTTAGTGGCGAACCCCTCACGCCTAACAACGTTGCGGACAAGTGGACTCGTCAGTGTTGGAGTTCTTGTGAAGGACAAACTCCCGATCTCCATTCATGTATGGAAAGAGCCAAAGACTAAACGTCCAGGTGTTACTTGGGTCGACGGCAGAGCCAAAGAAGACCTTTTGAAATCTCTGATGGAACATTTCACCCTACCAGATCATTTCACTGAAGCAGATGTGAAGAAAGTCAAGGCCGCTGCTCTTAAGAGATGGCAATTGCATTCAACACCCACAAAGAAAACTGTATGGGCCAACTACCTCGCTAATGAAAGGAAGACTCCAGATTTCAAGGGAACACTAGAGAAGCAAAGAGAGCACTAGGACGATTTCGTGACCTTCAAGGATTCAGAATTATCTAAGGAATGGTCGACGAAAAACAAGGCAAATGCCGCAAGAAAGACGTAGTTCCATAGGCTGGGTCCAGGTGGCTACGCAGTGGGATTGCCTAAGTGGGATAAATCTGAGCGAGAGATGGAGGATGCAGGGGTCACTTTGGTTACTAGGAACTGGCCCCCAGGTGCAGAACTTGGTTCTATGCGCATGGGGGAGCGTTGGACCAGAAGACAGGCAAAGTTTCGCGGAAGGCAAGTCTAAAAGGAGCCGAACAAAAGATAATTGACACAATAGAAGAAGCTCGAAGGGGGGAGTTCACACCCAACAGAGAGAATGATGAGCTTAAGCGCGCCCTGGGAAATCCTGAACACCCGGGAAGAACACGAGGTAAGGGCGTTATTCCCTGGTATGAGGGCTTTTCGGACTTGAATGACGACTACAGGTCCCGTGCAAGAAAGAAGATGGAGGAGGAGAAGAAGAGGAAGTTGGAGGAGGAGCAGAGGAAGCAGGATGCAGAACGCCTTCAAGGCCTAGAAGCAAGGCACGCGGACCTGGCACTCAAATTCCAGCAGCAGCAGCAGTAGATCGACTCACTTAGCCAGGAAAGGGGGTCTCAGCAGCGGCAGCAGCAAGCGGATAATCGTCCTGCATTGGATAGCACTGTCCCATCCATGCTGAGAAGCAGCGTTGGTTCTGCCCCAGGCGACACACTGCTGGATACATACCCTGTTGATGACATCACAGAGAACACTAACTGTGAGCTACACTCCAAAATGAAGAACATATCCATGAAGGTGGCGGACGGCGTTGCTTTTCCAGTTACCCCCAGAGCAACCTACCATTGCATCCCGATTCCAGAGGGCTATTCTCGTGTCATGGTTGATGAAGTGGTGGACCCATATTCGGGGCTAACGCTTGACATTCCTGGAGGTGAAGACGAGCGCACACTGGGAGAGGCCATACATCGTATCATCCTATGGAGAAAGGATTGCATCATCTTTCGAAGTCAACCGACACGGCGTCGTCTGCCGACTCCTCCTCGAAGTCCTCCACCGAGTAAGCCGACTCCCGCTCCTCCAAGTCCACGAACGCGTGAGACGACTCCTCCTCGAAGTCCGCCACCTCCTCCAAGTCCCCGAACGCGTGAGCTGACTCCTCCGGTTTCAAGTCCGGCACAGCGTCATGCCACTTCTACGGTTTCAAGTCCGGCACCATGTCATGCGACACCTCCTACTTCAAGTACGGCACATCGTCAGGCCACTTCTCCTGGTCCAACTCCACGTCAGTCGTCTCCGCCGTCTCAGCAATCGCAGAAGAGACATGCCGCAGCTTTGGTGCGTAGCGGCACGAGTCGAGGTAGTTCAGGAAGTACAGGCGGAGACAAGCGATATAAATATGGTCCAAGCCTCGCTCCTCTTCCTCAGAGGCCTTACGACATGACTAAGGAGCAAAACACAGCCATAGTGCAAGCCCAAGTGGACGCCCATTTTGGACCGAAACCGGCATCGCCGCCAAAGGAGAAAGTGTCTGAGAAAGTAATTGACCACTTCATTCGTATGGCTAGAGAACCAGCTCATAAAGCCTGTTGACTCGGACTATGAGCGCCAAATCAGGAAGGCACATCGAGCACGAGTACAGAAGGAAGCAAGCTCAAGCTCGAGCCAGCAAGCAGCTGGCAAAAAATACGGGAGAACCATTCCCCAGTTGGGAGAACAGGCGGCGCAAGCGATCCACCCGCTTGTTGTGCCAACAACACATGAGAGGAGTAGTACGCGCGCCAAATATTATTGTGGGCAAACCGTTAGTGTTCCCTAGCATGGCGATGTGGCAATAACAGAGGATCATATAATGCAGCTCAAATGCTCAATATCTCTGTTGGACAACTCCTCGAAATCGAGCCCATGCCTACGCTTAAAGAATCGGAAATAGCATGGCAATATGTCCGGGGCAAACCTTTGGTCCATCCAGACAAGGTCAAGGACCTCCCAACGAGAATGTATCAATTGCATCAATGGTACATGAACATTACCAAGATTTCCAATCGAGAGTCCCTCATGGTGAATGTCAAGCATGAGCATTATTACCATGAGAAAGCTCTGACCATTGAGTATACAGAACTCTTTCAGTTATACAATCAAGACGCACTCGACAAGTCTATCGTCAGTTGCTATTGTCTGTAAATGATTTCTTTCTGTAATTTAAGTCTCAAGCTAGTTATGTAGTGATAATTTTGATCAATCATTACATGTAATTATCCTCACTATATTCTTTTTGTGTGGTATTATATGCAGGATGAAGATGTATGAAATGAAAAAAGTTGGACGCTATGGCGTTGGGTTCATTGACCCAAATACCATTAATCAGGACATATGGCAGATTGAACATTGTCAAGATTCTGTAGAGGAAAGCATGCTAGAGTTCTTGAAGCGCCTCAATAGCAATGAAGATATACTACTTCCTTACAACTTCCCGTGAGTCACACTGTCTTGTACTACAAATTCTGTTTTTGCTTACTAGCTAGCTAGATGTTAATAATTAAGTGTATACGGTTTACGGTAGTTGATTAATTTTATGCACATGCCCGCTTAATTAAGACATTAAAACGTGTGCGTATGCAGTTGGCACTGGGTCTTGTTAGACATTAAAGTTGAGGAAGGAAAAGTTGAATTACTGGACTCACTAACTAAAGAAGATAAAGACTACACCATCGTGAAGGGGATAGTCAACAGGTAATTTCAACCATTATTAACTATATCTCGGCCTATTAATTATTAGTTCTTCATTTCCTGATATGAACTATTTAATAACCCCTTTATTAATTTTTTTTGCCGGCGGGCAGGGCATGGGCAAAGTTCATCAAGGTGACTCCAGGCACGTGGCCAAAAAAGTTGTTTTGGCATCGACCCAAGGTAAGTAATTAAGTAGTACTAGCTAGCTACCATCTCTTTAATTCTTGTTTCAATATCATTAATTAATTATCATGCTTGATTAGTCATTATCTGATTCAATTCCATTCTCGTAAAGGCCCTGAGGCAGGCGTCGGGGAATAATCTGTGTGCATACTATGTTTGCGAGAACATTCGCATGATGACGTGCGAAAGGAGCATTTCTGATAGACAGGACTGGGTACGTTTGTCAGAACACTATTCACACCATTATCGATATCTAGTCACACAACTAACACACATGCATATATTGATCTCCTTCTTAACAGTTCAGATCGGTGCGGGATAAGCTCCTACCATCGGACCGCATACTAGAACTTCAAGAGGAAATAGCCGGATTTTTGCTCGACCAGGTCATAGATCCCAAAGGAGAATACTATTACCCGCTACTGCCCCGATGAACCACTTGTCATCGTGCCCCGGAGGCACCAAAGGCAACATATATATGTAAGAGAAATTGTGTATATGTATATAGATGTGTATGTGTGAATAATTAATGGTGTTGGTTTGTGAGACATTCGATGATATATATATATATATATATATATATATATATATATATATATATATATATATATATATATATATGCAGTTCTATGTATGAGAAAATCTATTTTTTTATATATGCATAACGTGTACAATTTGTAGTATCGTGAAATACCAGCAAACAAAAAAATTGAATGGAAAATAAATCAAAAACCACCCCAAATATTTAGTACCGATTGGTGTTACCAACCGGTACTAATGCGCTACGCGCACCCGGGCCTGGCTCGTGCCACGTGGTGACACTTTAGCGCCGGTTCGTGACGAACCGGTACTAAAGGGGGGGGGGGGGCCTTTAGTCCCCACTCTTTAGTGCCAGTTGGCAAACCGGCACTAAAGGCCGTTACGAACCGGTACTAAAGCCCGGTTCTGCACTAGTGTATCCGCACCAACCATTTGAAGGAAATATGCCCTAGAGGCAATAATAAAGTTATTATTTATTTCCTTATATCATGATAAATGTTTATTATTCATGCTAGAATTTTATTAACCGGAAACATAATACATGTGTGAATACATAGACAAACATAGTGTCACTAGTATGCCTCTATTTGACTAGCTCGTTTATCAAAGACGGTTATGTTTCCTAGCCATGGACAAAAGAGTTTTCATTTGATTAACGGGATCACATCATTAAGAGAATGATGTGATTGACTTGACCCATTCTGTTATCTTAGCACTTGATCGTTTAGTATGTTGCTATTGCTTTCTTCATGACTTATACATGTTCCTATGACTATGAGATTATGCAACTCCCGTTTACCGGAGGAACACTTTGTGTGCTACCAAATGTCACAACGTAACTGGGTGATTATAAAGGAGCTCTACAGGTGTCTCCGAAGGTACATGTTGGGTTGGCGTATTTTGAGATTAGGATTTGTCACTCCGATTGTCGGAGAGGTATCTCTGGGCCCTCTCGGTAATGCACATCACTATAAGCCTTGCAAGCAATGTGGCCAATGAGTTGGTTACGAAATGATGCATTACGTAACGAGTAAAGAGACTTGCCGGTAATGAGATTGAACTGGGTATTAAGATACCGACGATCGAATCTCGGGCAAGTAACATACCGATGACAAAGGGAACAACGTATGTTGTTATGCGGTTTGACCTATAAAGATCTTCGTAGAATATGTAGGACCAATATGAGCATCCAGGTTCCGCTATTGGTTATTGACCGAGAATAGTTCTAAGTCATGTCTACATAGTTCTTGAACCCGTAGGGTCCGCACGCTTAAGGTTTCGATGACAGTTATATTATGAGTTTATGAGTTTTGATGTACCGAAGGAGTTCGGAGTCCCGGATGAGATCGGGGACGTGACGAGGAGTCTCGAAATGGTCGAGACGTAAAGATCGATATATGGGATGACTATATTCGGAGTTCGGAAAGGTTCCGAGTGATTCGGGTATTTTTCGGAGTACCGGAGAGTTACGAGAATTCGCCGGGGAGTATATGGGCCTTATTGGGCCATACGGGAATAGAGGAGAGAGGCCAAAAGGAAGGAGGCCTGCGCCCCCCCTCTGGTCCGAATTGGACAAGGGGCGCAGCCCCCCTTTCCTTCTTCCTCTCCCCCTCTTTCCCCTTCTCCTACTCCAACAAGGGAGGTCGAATCCTACTAGGACTAGGGAGTCCTAGTAGGACTCCACACTTGGCGCGCCCCCTCCTAGGGCCGGCCACCTCCCCCCCTTGCTCCTTTATATACGGGGGCAGGGGGCACCCCATGACACACAAGTTGATCTTCGTGATCGTTCCTTAGCCGTGTGCGGTGCCCCCCTCCACCATATTCCACCTTGGTCATATCGTCGTGGAGTTTGGGCGAAGCCCTGCGCCGGTAGAACATCATCATCGTCACCACGCCGTCATGCTGACGGAACTCATCCCCGACACTTTGCTGGATCGGAGTCCGGTGATCGTCATCGAGCTGAACGTGTGCTGAACTCGGAGGTGCCGTACGTTCGGTACTTGGATCGGTCGGATCGTGAAGACGTACGACTACATCAACCGCGTTGTCATAACGCTTCCGCTTACGGTCTACGAGGGTACGTGGACATTACTCTCCCCTCTCGTTGCTATGCCATCACCATGATCTTGCGTGCACGTAGGAATTTTTTTGAAATTACTACGTTCCCCAACAGTGGTATCAGAGCCAGGTTTTATGCGTAGATGTCATATGCATGAGTAGAACACAAATGAGTTGTGAGCGATACAAGTCATACTGCTTACCAGCATGTCATACTTTGGTTCGGTGGTATTGTGAGATGAAGCGGCCCGGACCGACATTACGCGTACGGTTACGCGAGACTGGTTTCACCGTTACGAGCACTCGTGCTTAAAGGTGGCTGGCGGGTGTCTGTCTCTCTCACTTTAGCTGAATCGAGTGTGGCTACGCCCGGTCCTTGCGAAGGTTAAAACAGCACCAACTTGGCAAACTATCGTTGTGGTTTCGATGCGTAGGTAAGAACGGTTCTTGCTAAGACCGCAGCAGGCACGTAAAATTTGCAACAACAAAGTAGAGGACGTCTAACTTGTTTTTGCAGGGCATGTTGTGATGTGATATGGTCAAGGCGTGATGCTATATTTTATTGTATGAGATGATCATGTTTTGTAACCAAAGTTATTGGCAACTGACAGGAGCCATATGGTTGTCGCTTTATTGTATGCAATGCAATCGCCCTGTAATGCTTTACTTTATCACTAAGCGGTAGCGATAGTCGTAGAAGCATAAGATTGGCGAGACGACAACGATGCTGCGATGGAGATCAAGGTGTCGCGCCGGTGATGATGGTGATCATGCCGGTGCTTCGGAGATGGAGATCACAAGCACAAGATGATGATGGCCATATCATATCACTTATATTGATTGCATGTGATGTTTATGTCACATCCCTAGTTCTGGTATGCTCTGGGCTAGCTAGTCATGTGTTGCATCATGTTTAAATTTCTTTTAAACCTGAAATGGGGAAGACAGAACCTCCAGAACCCTCTGAATCCAATTAGGGTTTACTAAAAATATTTTCAATGAACCTGAAATGCCCTTCTAAAATGTTCATCATCTTTGCCTTGGTCTTAAACCTCTGATAAAAATGCTGCACAATTTTCTAGGTCATCCTAAGGTCACTGAATTAAATCATAAGTATTTGAATTTGGACATTTAAATTCTATAAAATATTTTAAATGTCCAAATACTCCTAAACTGAAATGTTCCATGTTGGATATATTCTATACATTGGGCATGCACATTTTGGTGATTTTTAGAAGTGCCCTGATATTTTTAATAAAGCCGCAAAGATTACAAAAAATAGAAAACAGAAAAAGAGAGAAGAAACTCACCTGGCCTCACCACCTGGGCCTCATTACCTGCGCGGCCCAGCTATACAGCCCAGCCCACTAGGGGCAAGGGCGTCTTCCACCTCCTGCCAGGAGGACAGGCAAGTGCGTGGCGCCAGCACGCGCGCCAGCCTCCACCTCCTGCTTCGCGGTGGCATCCTCCCTGACATCCTCGCGACGCCACGGAAACATCCAGAGCCTCCCCTCATTCTCCCCTCTCCCTCTGGACCGCTCCCCCTCCTCTGGCTCTCTCTTTCCCTCTCTTCCCTGTGAGCCCCGATCGCAGCCGTCGCCACCGTTCGCCATAGCCGCAGCCACCAGCCCTCCCTCGCCCCTCCGCCAGGTCCAGAAGCTCCGCCGCTTACCTCTACACCGTCCCCGCCAAGCCACACGAGCAGACGCGCCCTGCAGCGGCTTCCCCGACGTCTTCTTCAAGCTTCGGCCACCGAGATCGCCGGCGACCGTGTGCCCTCCCTGACGCCTCCCCGAGTTCGTCGTCCGCCCCGTTCAAATCTCCGTGAGCTCCTCTTCTATTCCCCTCTCTCCCCGCACGCTTTTGCCCGCTTTATCCATGAAAACCACCGGAGCCGAGAGCTCCGTGCCGCCGGCCATGGCGCCGCCGTGGCCAGGGCCACCCCAGCTTGCGCCTGAGCGCGTCACCATGTTCGCCGCCCTCCCAGGAGCCCGCAGCGCCCTTCGGTCTCTCCTCTAGTGCTCTGTAGCGCCACCCCAAGATTGCCCGAGCTGCTGCCGCCGCCAAACCTCGTCGTCGGCCACTTTTTCGGCCACCCCAGCACCTATCACCGCCACCACTAGATGCGCGCCACTGCGCGCGTTCGAATGCAACAAACCACGGCCGAAACATTGCCATGTGGCTTGTTTCCGAGCCCTCCGCCGCGTCTGGACTCGCCGGCGGCTAAACGCCGGCGACCGCTGACCCGTTGACCGGCGTGGGTTGACCCCACTGCCCGGTTTGACTTCCCCCTCTCTCTCACTGACATGCGGGCCCCGCCCGGCTAATTAAGTTAGGTTAGTATTAACTAAGCTAGGTTAGTTTAGTTAGACACTGACACTCAGGACCCACAGGTCAGGGTTTGACCTGGACCGCCGCAGTTGACCGCTGACGTCATAGTGACGCAATGCTGACGCAATATTCCTTTTCTGGAATTTAGTTTATTTTCTAAATATTCAGGAAATTCCAGAAAATGATCTAAACTTCTAAAATTCATATAAAATCAACCGTAAGTCAGAATGAAATAATTTATATATGAAAAATGATCAGAAAAATCCAATCTATCCATCTGTACCATTTTCATGCATGTTAGAACAACTTATAGCTGCTGTTTTGGACAAATCATATACTGACATTTAAACCTTCATATATGGAGTTTAAATTTGAATCTTGGATTCAAACCAACTTCATTTAAATCTGGTTGCTAGTTGCATTAGCTCAAACCACAACATATTGCCATGTCACATTCATGCATCATATTGTTGCATTGCATTGATTGTGTTTCTTCTTTGTTGTCGGTGCTTGTCCCCTCCTAGTAGACGTATACCGACGATCAGTTCGATGACACCGCTGAAGAGCTATACTATCTTCAGAAGTGCCAGGCAAGCAAAACCCCCTTGTTCATTCCGATAAAATCCCACCCTCTCGCTCCTGCTCTCTTTTACTGCATTAGGACAACAACGATTCATCTGTTACTTGCTGCGGTAGCTGAACCCCTTTATCCTCTGCATGACCTGTCATTGCCACAGTAAATAGATGAAACCCACTAGCATGAGTAGGAGTTGTTTGAGCCCTGATGTGCCTACTCATTCATGCTTGTTTGTCATGCCTGCTACTGCTTAGAGTTGAGTCAGGTCTGATTCATCGAGGATGAATTGGAATGTGGTGAACATGTCCTACTGTATGTGAACTAAGTGTGTGAACACGATTTGGTAAAGGTAGCTGTGAGAGGCCATGTAGGAGTACATGGTGGGTTGTCTCATTGCAGCCGTCCTCAGGAACTGAGTTCTGTGTTTGTGATCCATGACCAGCTACTACCACGCATTGGAATGCTTAAGTGCCCCTCTCGACTTATTAATCAACTTGATCTCTATCCAGGAGTTGCAACTAGTTTCTGGTGTTTGTAGGTAGTGTTAGTAGTCTACCAAGTGGCACCCGGTACAGGTGAGCTTGGGACAGACTAGGCACCGTGGCACGGTGTACCAAGCGTAGATCTACCCGTCGAGGTGGGCTTGGGAACCCTGCACACATCGTTTGGGGCCGTGAGCGACACCCCGGCCGGATCTCCTTGCGGATGGAACCCGAATAGGCGATAAACCTGGACGAGAGACTTGTGTGGTTAGTCAGGTCGTGGCCGACACCCTCGCTGGGCTTCCTCTTGAAGGTTGCCGAGTACATGTCGTGTAAACGGCGGTAAGTGGTGAGAGCATGCGTGAAGAATTACACCCCTGCAGGGTTAATATGATCTATTCGAATAGCCGTGTCCACGGTAAAGGACTTCTGGGTTGCCTGTACAGTTCATAGACAAGTGAAAGTGGATACTCTAAAATACGCAAGATAAGCGTGAGTGCTATGGATGGCGTTCTCGTAGGGAGACGGGAGCGGATCCATAGTGGTGTATTGATATGGTGAATATGTGGACTCATGTGCGCCACCTCAAAAGAGTTACTTGCAGTCGTAGTTCAGGATAGCCACCGAGTCAAAGTTGGCTTGCTGCAGTCAAACCCCACCACCCGTTTGTTGATAATGTTGCATATGTAGTTAGTTCTGATGTAAGTCTTGCTGGGTACATTTGTACTCACGTTGCTTAATTTATGTTTTTGCAGAGAGACTTCAGTCTCACTAGTAGTTCCGCGTGGACTTCGACGTTTAGCTTGTTACCTCAGCTTGATCTTGTGCCCTCGGCAGGATCTGGTAGATCAGGCTTCTTAGCCTTTTCATTTGTAGATGTCTGTACCCAGACATGTTAAGCTTCCGCATGTGTTTGACTTGTATGCTCTGAATGTTGGGTCAAGAGACCATGTTTGTAATATCTCGCTCCTTGGAGCCTATTGAGTAAATACTTGAGTCATAGAGTCACGTTGTGATGCCATGTTGTATTTGCACATATCGAGCATATTGTGTATATGTTATTGAAATGCTTGGTATGTGTGGGATCTGACAACCTAGTTGTTTATCCTTGGTAGCCTTTCTTACCGGGAAATGTCTCCTAGTGTTTCCACTGAGTCATGGTAGCTTGCTACTGCTCCGGAACACTTAGGCTGGCCGGCATGTGTCCTTCTTCGTTCCTGTGTCTGTCCCCTTGGGGGAAATGTCACGCGATGAATTCCGGAGTCCTGTTAGCCCGCTATAGCTTGGTTCACCGGAGTCCTGCTAGCCCAGTTGCTACAGCCTGGATTCACTCGCTGATGACCGACACGTTCAATGCTAGGTCATGGATGCCTGTCCCTGTAAGTTAGTGCCACTTTGGGTTCACGACTAGCCATGTCAGCCCGGGTTCTTTGTCATATGGATGCTAGCGGCACTATCATATACGTGAGCCAAAAGGCGCAAACGGTCCCGGGCCAGGTAGGGTGGCACCCGTGGGAATACCGTGCGTGAGGCCGCAAAGTGATATGATGTGTTACATGCTAGATCGGTGTGACTTAGGATTGGGGTCCTGACAATGTTGGTATCAGAGCTTGACTGCCTGTAGGTTTACCAAGCCAAACTGGTCGAAGTTGAGTCTAGAAATTCTTTAGTTATATAAGGGAATTGATTGTGGGATGGAACGTAAGGCTCTTTTTACTCCTTTACCTTATGCCCTTCTGATCTGAGTCATCTTATCTTTTCTACGGGGTTAAGGAACTAGGCTTTCTCTTCTTTCTATCAGGATGACGTGTTACTAATCAGTAGACTGATAAGATTGTTGGATTTAAGTCTCAGTTCAGTTCCTACTACTTCCGTATGTTAACTGTTGATCTTGAAACCTTGATATTGTGCTTTTGAGTGGCTATGCCACCATTTTTATATCATGTCTCAAATTCTTTTAAGCATTTACAGCCGTTATGCTGTCCGAGTTACCCCAGGCTTCTAAATAGTCTGATGCATTTGCAAATCCCTTCCTCCTGTTCCTGATGTTCCTTTGGGCCAGGTTAACCACACTAATCAGTGAGTTGAGGTACTCTGTTGCCTTAACATATATGTCGGAGCTATTATTATGACCCTAGATGTCTAGAGTATCACCTAGTAACCTAGCCATGTTCGTGTTTCTAGTGTGATGATTCTGGCCATCATTCTCGAAAGCATCCCGTGATGCCACTTAGTAGTAGGTATTCTACTCCTTGGGTTTCTGAACCCAAGATTTCCCTACTTACTTCATGTTGTTAGTGTTTGCTAGTTCCTTTAAGATATTAGTAACCTTTGCGATAGTCCTCGAAGTTCGTGGTATTTCCTTCTTCCAAATACTATGAACCACTTTGTGGAAGAAGTTTGTTGGATCAAAAGATCACAACAGGAATATCCTCGATGAGTTCTCCATTCTATATTGTGACTCTGCCAGTTCTACCTTTCTGCATGGGTTATCCGGAAGAAACATGTTGAACTTGTTTGACATACTAATCTATGCATCCACAACTCAGAAAATCATATGTTCTTTTGATTTGTCCCTCTTTAGTTGTTTTCTGGCCCTTGTCTATCAATTGATAGTCAGGAGTGATTATGCATTCGTGTTATCGATGCTTATTATTCTTGTGGTCCGTCAAGCCATTCTATTCAGGATGACTAGGAGAAACAAACTCCAGTACCTCATCCATATCCAGGATTGGGTCAAAGCCGTTTTGTTCCATGGATCAAAATGCTAATCCAGCTCTTGTTTCGCTCTACCTTGGAGTATTACCATCTTTATAACAAGAATGTCATGGGAATTGTGCACCATCTCTTGTGAATTCTTGACGTAGTGATACTTCTCGCCATCCTTATTCATTCCTCGGTTCCGTGTTGTCGCAACCGGAGTGCTGACAAGTGAATCGTGATGTGTGAAATCTATATTCCTAGCAACCATGTTGCGTAGTGATTAATGGACGATAATCTCATTCTTAGTGTGTTGGTTATGCAATCATCATTCTAAGATTGATCGTGCTACCTAGTCCTTACTTCCGGTGCACTTTTCGATCAATGGGTTAGGATTGTGCCAATCCCTTGCTTATTCGATCATATCGTCTTGCCCTGAAAAGCAAGATTGTTCTCGAGTTTAGTAGCATATCGGTGGTTCGTGATTTTCCGAATATCTTCTCGGTAGTATCACCAGGTTGTCACCTAACCGCTATGTTGAGTTCGTGATCAAGTTGGTTTATTCATGTAAACCACCCTTTCTCCAAGAATCCGTGTTGGATACCCCTGAGCTAGTTGGTTAAGCTAAACAACAACTTGGAGAGTTGGGAGATAAAAGCTTACCTAACTTAGCTCGTTCCAAAGGGATATCCTGGTGTTGGTGTGTTAGTTGAAGAAAGATGATATCTTCATTGATTGGTCCCTGTGATCAGTTGTTGGACCTATTGTCTTATAAAAACTTTGATTTGAGTATGGGCTATCGTCAAATCGAATCAGAACCAACGATGTTTGTAATGTTGTCTTATTCGTGGTTGAACCCCCGAGCATACAACATTACATCTTTTGGGTCTGACCAATGCTATGTCCTTATTCACATAATTATAGAATTCCATTTATATGGTCATCCAGATGACTTGTTGTTGAGCCCATCAGCAGCATTTTATCTTCTCCATGATCATGTTGAACATCCATCTAGTGTTGGAAATTTTTGTAAACATTACCTCTATGTTCCATTCATGAGGTATATGTTCGGATGAAAGAAGTGACTTTCTCTAATTCACGTGCACTTGGTGTAAGTTGCCGCCGTGGATCCGAGAAAGATTGTTTTGCTTCCTTTGGAATCATTCCAAGTCAGTCATGCACGTGTGAAGTATACCATGGCTTGAGAGATTAGCTACCTCCATTCCATCGGTATTCCCTAGCACACCAA
This sequence comes from Triticum dicoccoides, assembly GCF_002162155.2. NCBI lineage: Eukaryota > Viridiplantae > Streptophyta > Magnoliopsida > Poales > Poaceae > Triticum > Triticum dicoccoides. Next base: position 39,314,096 of record NC_041385.1, on the reverse strand, counting down.
GCCACTGATTGATTTGTTCAAGGAGAAGAAGTTCCTTCTTAAGAATCATGACTTATGTTAGGACTTCGCTATCCTCGTTGATGGTTCCCCTCCTGAACTCGGTAGTGTTTTATTGTAAGACTACCATGTGATAATGTTTTGTTTGGGACAACGTGTTCACATGTGAGTAGCAGAACCAGCTCATGTTTTGGAGCTTACTATCGTAATTCATTTCCCAAGAATCTTGCAACGTCATCTCGTCGATTTGTGTTGCAAACTTTCATTTTTCTTCCTAGACTCGATGAGTCTGGAATATCCTGACACCAACCAGATCTGAATCTCAGGCAGATATGATGGTTGGAACATTTCCCAAGAACTATCCTCAATAACCGGTAAAGTGGATGTCGTGGCCAACACACCCAGCCGGAAGACCTATTATTGTAGTATCTTGTTTGAGGAAGTTGGCCACCTCCCCATAAGGATTTCGTAGGATTTACTTCCGTAGTTATTCCTTATGGATTCTTGTGCTCCTGAAGTCCGACCTTTACTTGATGTTCTAGATATCAAACCATATCTATGAATGGATTACGCTAGCACATCAAGGAGAACCTTAGAAGCGGAGTGCTAAATGTCTCTTGTTTAATCATCCAGATTTTGTCCCCTTGGTCTCGCTAAGGTGAAATCTGAGAAGGTGTTATCTCCCTTTGCATCTGCATCCTCCATCACCATTCATCATGGTAGTCTGTTGTGTTGCCAGGATCCTTGACACGGATATTGGTAAAACCTTGATGAATACGGAAATGCTCAAGTTCTTGGGAGCACGCACAAGCGCTAGGTGTTATCATCGGCACTAACTGGGCTTGCTCTCAGTTTCCTCGGTTATGCTATAACTCCTCAAACCGTGGACTCACTCTCTACTGTTGAGCTTCTCCTCAATTACTAAAATCATCCCTTGTGTTGTTTTCAACAAGGTAATCCACATCATCCATTCTAATCCGGGTATGCCATTCTACCGAACCCCTCCAAATGGTCGCTCGAGAATTGCCTTAGGTTGGTATAAAAGATTTTCGATGATCTCTGGATCAAAGGTAATTCTTTTTGCCACTTAAGGTAATAATCTATAAATCACCCTCCTCCAGGATGTCCCGCTGTGGCATCATGGCAACTCAACTTCTCGCTACGTTGACAACCGTTCACCACCTTCTTAAGTGTGAAATTGTTGTCTACCTAGTGAACCCTCGTCATTTGTTCCACTCCATCCCTCTAGATGTGTGTTTTGAGTCTCAGCTCGAGAGATGTTGCTATGTCTCATTCCGTGAGTTGATCCTAAGTTGTTCGACCTTTGATAATATCGGTCCTTCTAGAATCTTTCTTTCCCTCTCGTTGTCATGTTAGTTCGAGTTCTCAGGGCAAGACATCGAGACAAAGATGGTGATCGAATCAACGTTCTTATGAAGTGCAACCTGGATCGTGAAGATCGTGTTAGCTTTGTGTCCCCTCTGATTTCTTACCTCACGTCCTGAATCTCGGGACGAGATTCTTGTTTAGTGGGGGTGAGTTGTCACATCCCTAGTTCTGGTATGCTCTGGGCTAGCTAGTCATGTGTTGCATCATGTTTAAATTTCTTTTAAACCTGAAATGGGGAAGACAGAACCTCCAGAACCCTCTAAATCCAATTAGGGTTTACTAAAAATATTTTCAATGAACCTGAAATGCCCTTCTAAAATGTTCATCATCTTTGCCTTGGTCTTAAACCTCTGACAAAAATGCTGCACAATTTTCTAGGTCATCCTAAGGTCACTGAATTAAATCATAAGTATTTGAATTTGGACATTTAAATTCTATAAAATATTTTAAATGTCCAAATACTCCTAAACTGAAATGTTCCATGTTGGATATATTCTATACATTGGTCATGCATAGTTTGGTGATTTTTAGAAGTGCCCTGGTATTTTTAATAAAGCCGCAAAGATTACAAAAATTAGAAAACAGAAAAAGAGAGAAGAAACTCACCTGGCGTCACCACCTGGGCCTCATTACCTGCGCGGCCCAGCTAGACAGCCCAACCCACCAGGGCCAAGGGCGTCTTCCACCTCCTGCCACGAGGACAGGCAAGTGCGTGGCGCCAGCACGCGCGCCAGCCTCCACCTCCTGCTTCACGGTGGCAGCCTCCCCGACATCCTCGCGACGCCACGGAGACACCCAGAGCCTCCCCTCGTTCTCCCCTCTCCCTCTGGACCGCTCCCCCTCCTATGGCTCTCTCTTTCCCTCTCTTCCCTGTGAGCCCCGAGCGCAGCCGTTGCCGCCGTTCGCCATAGCCGCAGCCACCAGCCCTCCCTCGCCCCTCCGCCAGGTCCAGAAGCTCCGCCGCTGACATCTACACCGTCCCCGCCAAGCCACACGAGCGGACGCGCCCTGCAGCGGCTTCCCCGACCTCTTCTTCAAGCTTCGGCCGCCGAGATCGCAGGCGACCGTGTGCCCTCCCTGACGCCTCCCCGAGTTCGTCGTCCGCCCCGTTCAAATCTCCGTGAGCTCCTCTTCTATTCCCCTCTCTCCCCGCGCGCTTTTGCCCGCTCTATCCATGAAAACCACCGGAGCCGAGAGCTCCGTGCCGCCGGCCATGGCGCCGCCGTGGCCAGGGCCACCCCAGCTTGCGCCTGAGCGTGTCACCATGTTCGCCGCCCTCCCAGGAGCTCGCAGCGCCCTTCGGTCTCTCCTCTAGTGCTCTGTAGCGCCACCCCAAGATTGCCCGAGCTGCTGCCGCTGCCAAACCTCGTCGCCGGCCACTTTTTCGGCCACCCCAGCACCTATCACCACCACCACTAGATGCGCGCCACTTCGCGCGTTCGAATGCAACAAACCACGGCCGAAACAATGCCATGTGGCTCGTTTCCGAGCCCTCCCCCGCGTCTGGACTCGCCGGCGGCTAAACGCCGGCGACCGCTGACCCGTTGACCGGCGTGGGTTGACCCCACTGCCCGGTTTGACTTCCCCCTCTCTCTCACTGACATGCGGGCCCCGCCCGGCTAATTAAGTTAGGTTAGTATTAACTAACCTAGGTTAGTTTAGTTAGACACTGACACTCAGGACCCACAGGTCAGGGTTTGACCTGGACCGCCGCAGTTGACCGCTGACGTCATAGTGACGCAATGCTGACGCAATATTCCTTTTCTGGAATTTAGTTTATTTTCTAAATATTCAGGAAATTCCAGAAAATGATCTAAACTTCTAAAATTCATATAAAATCAACCGTAAGTCAGAATGAAATAATTTATATATGAAAAATGATCAGAAAAATCCAATCTATCCATCTGTACCATTTTCATGCATGTTAGAACAACTTATAGCTGCTGTTTAGGACAAATCATATACTGACATTTAAACCTTCACATATGGAGTTTGAATTTGAATCTTGGATACAAACCAACTTCATTTAAATCTGGTTGCTAGTTGCATTAGCTCAAACCACGGCATATTGCCATGTCACATTCATGCATCATATTGTTGCATTGCATTGATTGTGTTTCTTCTTTGTTGTCGGTGCTTGTCCCCTCCCAGTAGACGTATACCGACGATGAGTTCGATGACACCGATGAAGAGCTATACTATCTTCAGAAGTGCCAGGCAAGCAAAACCCCCTTGTTCATTCCGATAAAATCCCACCCTCTCGCTCCTGCTCTCTTTTACTGCATTAGGACAACAACGATTCATCTGTTACTTGCTGCGGTAGCTGAACCCCTTTATCCTCTACATGACCTGTCATTGCCACAGTAAATAGATGAAACCCACTAGCATGAGTAGGAGTTGTTTGAGCCCTAATGTGCCTACTCATTCATGCTTGTTTGTCATGCCTGCTACTGCTTAGAGTTGAGTCAGGTCTGATTCATCGGGGATGAATTGGAATGTGATGAACATGTCCTACTGTGTGTGAACTAAGTGTGTGAACACTATTTGGTAAAGGTAGCGGTGAGAGGCCATGTAGGAGTACATGGTGGCCGTGTAGGAACTGAGTTCTGTGTTTGTGATCCATGACCAGCTACTACCACGCATTGGAATGCTTAAGTGCCCCTCTCGACTTATTAATCAACTTGATCTCTATCCAGGAGTTGCAACTAGTTTCTGGTGTTTGTAGGTAGTGTTAGTAGTCTACCAAGTGGCACCCGGTACAGGTGGGCTTGGGACAGACTAGGCAACATGGCACGGTGTACCAAGCGTAGATCTACCCGTCGAGGTGGGCTTGGGAACCCTGCACACATCGTTTGGGGCCGTGAGCGACACCCCGGCCGGATCTCCTTGCGGATGGAACCCAAATAGGCGATAAACCTGGACGAGAGACTTGTGTGGTTAGTCAGGTCGTGGCCGACACCCTCGCTGGGCTTCCGCTTGAAGGTTGCCGAGTACATGTCGTGTAAACGGCGGTAAGTGGTGAGAGCGTGCGTGAAGAAGTACACCCCTGCAGGGTTAATATGATCTATTCGAATAGTCGTGTCCACGGTAAAGGACTTCTGGGTTGCCTGTACAGTTCATAGACAAGTGAAAGTGGATACTCTAAAATACGGAAGATAAGCGTGAGTGCTATGGATGGCATTCTCGTAGGGAGACAGGAGCGGATCCATAGTGGTGTATTGATATGGTGAATATGTGGACTCATGTGCGCCACCTCAAAAGAGTTACTTGCAGTCGTAGTTCAGGATAGCCACCGAGTCAAAGCTGGCTTGCTGCAATCAAACCCCACCACCCCTTTGTTGATAATGTTGCATATGTAGTTAGTTCTTGCTGGGTACATTTGTACTCAAGTTGCTTAATTTATGTTTTTGCAGAGAGACTTCAGTCTCGCTAGTAGTTCCGTGTGGACTTCCACGTTTAGCTTGTTACCTCAGCTACAATCTTGTGCCCTCGGCAGGATCTGGTAGATAGTCAGGCTTCTTAGCCTTTTTCATTTGTAGATGTCTGTACCCAGACATGTTAAGCTTCCGCATGTGTTTGACTTGTATGCTCTGAATGTTGGGTCAAGAGACCATGTTTGTAATATCTCGCTCCTTGGAGCCTATTGAGTAAATACTTGAGTCGTAGAGTCACGTTGTGATGCCATGTTGTATTTGCACATATCGAGCATATTGTGTATATGTTATTGAAATGCTTGGTATGTGTGGGTTCTGACAACCTAGTTGTTTATCCTTGGTAGCCTTTCTTACCGGGAAATGTCTCCTAGTGTTTCCACTGAGTCATGGTAGCTTGCTACTGCTCCGGAACACTTAGGCTGGCCGGCATGTGTCCTTCTTCGTTCCTGTGTCTGTCCCCTTGGGGGAAATGTCACGCGATGAATTCCGGAGTCCTGTTAGCCCGCTACAGTCCGGTTCATAGGAGTCCTGCTAGCCCAGTTGCTACAGCCTGGATTCACTCGCTGATGACCGACACGTTCGATGCTTGGTCATGGATGCCTGTCCCTGTAAGTTAGTGCCACTTTGGGTTCACGACTAGCCATGTCAGCCCGGGTTCTTTGTCATATGGATGCTAGCGGCACTATCATATACGTGAGACAAAAGGCGCAAACAGTCCCGGGCCAGGTAGGGTGGCACCCGTGGGAATACCGTGCGTGAGGCCGCAAAGTGATATGATCTGTTACATGCTAGATCGGTGTGACTTAGGATCGGGGTCCTGACAGTTTATCCTTCGTGCATCTTATCTTGCTTTGATTGACGGTAGAATTTTAAGATGATCTCTCACTAAATTATCAAGAAGTGTTCTCCCTGAGTATGCACCATTGCCAAAGTTCATCGTGCCAGACACCACGTGATGATCGGGTGTGGTAAGCTCAACGTCCATCTACAATGGGTGCAAGCCAGTTTTGCACACGCAGAATACTCAGGTTAAACTTAACGAGCCTAGCATATGCAGATATGGCCTCGGAACACGGAGACCGAAAGGTCGAGCGAGAATCATATAGTAGATATGATCAACATTGTGATGTTCACCATTGAAGCTACTCCATCTCACGTGATGATCGGACATGGTTTAGTTGATTTGGATCACGTGATCACTTAGAAGATTAGAGGGATGTCTATCTAAGTGGGAGTTCTTAAGTAATATGATTAATTGAACTTAAATTCATCATGAACTTAGTCCTGGTAGTATTTTGCAAATTATGTTGTAGATCAATAGCTTGCGTTGTTGCTTTCACATGCTTATTTTGATATGTTCCTAGAGAAAATTGTGTTGAAATATGTTAGTAGCAATGATGCGGATGGATCCGTGATCTGAGGTTTATCCTCATTGCTGCACAGAAGAATTATTTCCTTAATGCACCGCTAGGTTGCCGACCTATTGCAGGAGCAGATGCCGACGTTATGAATGTTTGGCTAGCTCAATATGATTTCTACATGATAGTTTAGTGCACCATGCTTAACGGCTTAGAATCGGGACTTCAAAGACGTTTTGAACGTCATGGACCATATGAGATGTTCCAGGAGTTGAAGTTAATATTTCAAGCAAATACCCGAGTTGAGAGATATGAAGTCTTCAACAAGTTCTATGGCTAAAAGATGGAGGAGAATCGCTCAACTAGTGAGCATGTGCTCAGATTGTCTAGGTACTACAATCGCTTGAATCAAGTGGGAGTTAATCTTCCAGATAAGATAGTGATTGACAGAATTCTCTAGTCACCATCACCAAGTTAGTAGAACTTTGTGATGAACTATAGTATGCAAGGGATTACGAAAACGATTCCCAAGCTCTTCGTGATGTTGAAATCGACGAAGGTAGAAATCAAGAAAGAGCATCAAGTGTTGATAGTTGACAAGATCACTAATTTCAAGAAAAGGGCAAAGGGAAAGAAAGGGAACTTAAAGTAGAATGGCAAGCAAGTTGTCACTCCCACGAAGAAGCCCAAAGCTGAACCAAAGCCTGAAACTGAGTGCTTACACTGCAAAGGAAATGGTCACTGGAAGCGGAAATGCCTTGAATATTTGGTGGATAAGAAGGATGGCAAAGTAAACAAGGGTATATTTGATATACAGGTTATTGATGTGTACCTTACTAGTGTTTATAGTAGCCCCTGAGTATTTGATACTTGTTCGGTTGCTAAGATTAGTAACTCGAAACAGGAGTTACAGAATAAAGAGAGACTAGTTGAAGGGGAAGTGACGATGAGTGTTGGAAGTGGTTCCAAGATTGATATGATCATCATCGCACACTCCCTATACTTTCGGGATTAGTGTTAAACCTAAATAAATGTTATTTGTCATTTGCGTTGAGCATGAATATGATTTGATCATGTTTATTGCAATATGGTTATTCATTTAAAGTCAGAGAATAATTGTTATTCTGTTTACATGAATAAAACCTTCTATGGTCATACACCCAATGAAAATGGTTTGTTGGATCTCGATCGTGTGATACACATATTCATAATATTGAAGCCAAAAGATGTAAAGTTAATAATGATAGTGCAACTTATTTGTGGCACTGCCGTTTAGGTCATATTGGTGTAAAGCGCCTGAAGAAACTCCATGCTGATGGGATTTTGGAATCACTTGATTATGAATCACTTGATGCTTGCGAACCATGCCTCATGGGAAAGATGACTAAGACTCCGTTCTCCGGAACAATGGAGCGAGCAACAGATTTGTTGGAAATAATACATACTGATGTATGAGATCCAATGAGTGTTGATGCTCGTGGCAAGTATCGTTATTTTCTGACCTTCACAGATAATTTGAGCAGATATGGGTATATCTACTTAATGAAGGACAAGTCTGAAACATTTGAAAAAGTTCAAAGAATTTCAGAGTGAAGTGGAGAATCACCGGAACAAGAAAATAAAGTTTCTGTGATTTGATCGCAGAGACAAATATTTGAGTTACGAGTTTGGTCTTCAATTAAAACAATGTGGAATAGTTTCACAAACTCATGCCACCTGGAACACCACAGCTTAATGGTGTGTCCGAACGTCATAACCGTACTTTATTGGATATAGTGCGATCTATGATGTTTCTTATCGATTTACCACTATCGTTTTGGGGTTATGCATTAGAGCCAACTGCATTCACTTTAAATAGGGCACCATCTAAATCCGTTGAGACGACGCCTTATGAACTGTGGTTTGGCAAGAAACCAAAGTTGTCGTTTCTTAAAGTTTGGGGCTGCGATGCTTATGTGAAAAAGTTTCAACCTGATAAGCTCGAACCCAAATCGGAGAAGTGCGTCTTCAGAGAATACCCAAAGGTAACTATTGGGTACACCTTCTATCACAGATCCGAAGGCAAGTTATTCGTTGCTAAGATGGATCCTTTCTAGAGAAGGAGTTTCTCTCGAAAGAAGTGAGTGGGAAGAAAGTAGAACTTGATGAGGTAATTGTACCTTCTCCTGAATTGGAAAGTAGTTCATCATAGAAATCAGTTCCAGTGATTCCTACACCAATTAGTGAGGAAGCTAATGATGATGATCATGAAACTTTAGATCAAGTTACTACAAAACCTCGTAGGTCTTACAGAGAAAGATCCGCACCAGAGTGGTACGGTAATCCTATTCTGGAAGTCATGTTACTAGACCATGATGAACCTACGAACTATGAGGAAGCAATGATGAGCCCTGATTCCGTGAAATGGCTTGAGGCCATAAAATCTGAGATATGATCCATGTATGAGAACAAAGTATGGACTTTGATTGACTTGCTCGATGATCAGCAAGCCAGGTTAAATAAATGGATCTTCAAGAGGAAGACAGGAAACTGATAGTAGTGTCACTATCTACAAAGCTCGACTTGTCACAAAAAGGTTTCGACAAGTTCAAGGTGTTGACTATAATGAGATTTTCTCAACTGTAGCGATGCTTAAGTCTGTCTGAATCATGTTAGAAATTGTCACATGTTATGAAATCTGGCAAATGGATGTCAAAAACTACATTCTTTAATAGATTTATTAAAGAAGAGTTGTATATGATGCAACCAGAAGGTTTTGTTAATCCTAAAGGTACTAACAAAATGTGCAAGCTCCAACGATCCATCAATGGACTGGTACAAGCATCTCGGAGTTGGAATATACGCTTTGATGAGTTGATCAGAGCATATGGTTTTATACAGACTTTTGGAAAGGCCTGTATTTACAAGAAAGTGAGTGGGAGCTCTGTAGCATTTCTGATATTATATGTGCAAGACATATTGTTGATTGGAAATGATATAGAATTTCTGGATAGCATAAAAGGATACTTGAATAAAAGGTTTTTCAATGAAAGACCTCGGTGAAGCTGCTTACATATTGAGCATCAAGATCTATTGAGATAGATCAAGACACTTGATAAGTTTTTCAATAAGTACATACCTTGTCAAGATTTTGAAATAGTTCAAAATGGAACAGTCAAAGAAAGAGTTCTTGCTTGTGTTGCAAAGGTGTGAAATTGAGTAAGACTCAAGACCCGACCATGGCAGAAAATAGAAAGAGAATGAAAGTCATTCCCTATGCATCAGTGATAGGTTCTATAAAAGTATGACATGCTATGGACCAGACCTATTGTATACTCTGCCCTGGTTTGGCAAGGGAGTACAATAGTGATCTAGGAGTAGATCACTGGACATTGGTCAAAATTATCCTTAGTAGAATAAGGATATGTTTCTCGATTATGGAGGTGATAAAAGAGTTCATCATAAAGAGTTACATCGATGCAAGCTTTTACACCGATCCAGGTGACTCTAAGTCTCAATCTGGATACATATTGAAAGTGGGAGCAATTAACTAGAGTAGCTCCGTTCAAAGCATTGTAGACATAGAATATTTGCAAAACACATACGACTCTGTAATATGACAGACCCGTTGACTAAACTTCTCTCACGAGCAAAACATGATCATACCTTAGTACTCTTTGGGTCTTAATCACATAGCGATGTGAACTAGATTATTGATTCTAGTAAACCCTTTGGGTTTTGATCACATGACGATGTGAACTATGGGTATTAATCACATACAGATGTGAATATTGGTGTTAAATCACATGATGATGTGAACTAGATTATTGACTCTAGTGCAAGTGGGAGACTGAAGGAAATATGCCCTAGAGGCAATAATAAAGTTATTATTTATTTCCTTATATCATGATAAATGTTTATTATTCATGCTAGAATTGTATTAACCGGAAACATAATACATGTGTGAATACATAGACAAACATAGTGTCACTAGTATGCCTCTATTTGACTAGCTCGTTTATCAAAGATGGTTATGTTTCCTAGCCATGGACAAAAGAGTTGTCATTTGATTAATGGGATCACATCATTGGGAGAATGATGTGATTGACTTGACCCATTCCGTTAGCTTAGCACTTGATCGTTTAGTATGTTGCTATTGCTTTCTTCATGACTTATACATGTTCCTATGACTATGAGATTATGCAACTCCCGTTTACCGAAGGAACACTTTGTGTGCTACCAAACGTCACAACGTAACTGGGTGATTATAAAGGAGCTCTACAGGTGTCTCCGAAGGTACATGTTGGGTTGGCGTATTTCGAGATTAGGATTTGTCACTCCGATTGTCGGAGAGGTATCTCTGGGCCCTCTCGGTAATGCACATCACTATAAGCCTTGCAAGCAATGTGGCCAATGAGTTGGTTACGGAATGATGCATTACGTAACGAGTAAAGAGACTTGCCGGTAACGACATTGAACTAGGTATTGAGATACCGATGATCGAATCTCGGGCAAGTAACATACCGATGACAAAGGGAACAACGTATGTTGTTATGCGGTTTGACCGATAAAGATCTTCGTAGAATATGTAGGAGCCAATATGAGCATCCAGGTTCCGCTATTGGTTATTGACCGAGAATAGTTCTAGGTCATGTCTACATAGTTCTCGAACCCGTAGGGTCCGCACGCTTAAGGTTTCGATGACAGTTATATTATGAGTTTATGAGTTTTGATGTACCGAAGGAGTTCGGAGTCCCGGATGAGATCGGGGACATGACGAGGAGTCTCGAAATGGTCGAGACGTAAAGATCGATATATTGGACGACTATATTCGGAGTTCGGAAAGGTTCCGAGTGATTCGGGTATTTTTCGGAGTACCGGAGAGTTACGGGAATTCGCCGGGGAGTATATGGGCCTTATTGGGACATACGGGAATAGAGGAGAGAGGCCAAAAGGAAGGAGGCCTGCGCCCCCCCTCTGGTCCGAATTAGACAAGGGGCGCAGCCCCCCTTTCCTTCTTCCTCTCCCCCTCTTTCCCCTTCTCCTACTCCAACAAGGGAGGTGGAATCCTACTAGCACTAGGGAGTCCTAGTAGGACTCCACATTTGGCGCGCCCCCTCCTAGGGCCGGCCACCTCCCCCCCTTGCTCCTTTATATACGGGGGCAGGGGGGCACCCCATGACACACAAGTTGATCTTCGTGATCGTTCCTTAGCCGTGTGTGGTGCCCCCCTCCACCATATTTCACCTCGGTCACATCGTCGCGGAGTTTGGGCGAAGCCCTGCGCTGGTAGAACATCATCATCGTCACCACGCCGTCGTGCTGACGGAACTCATCCCCGACACTTTGCTGGATCGGAGTCCGGGGATCGTCATCGAGCTGAACGTGTGCTGAACTCGGAGGTGCCGTACGTTCGGTACTTGGATCGGTCGGATCGTGAAGACGTACGACTACATCAACCGCGTTGTCATAACGCTTCCGCTTACGGTCTACGAGGGTACGTGGACATTACTCTCCCCTCTCGTTGCTATGCCATCACCATGATCTTGCGTGCGCGTAGGAAATTTTTTGAAATTACTACGTTCCCCAACACCATTGACATCACATGGAGGCCGATGTTCTTCAACAGCAAAGCCTTCAGGAAGGAAGCGACACTCAAGCGCCGCCGTTGCCGGATCCAACCACAAAGGTCAGAATCAAAGTTTTCACCCTGAAAGATAGTCTGAACATATCCGAGCAATGCCTCCAACAAGGTAACCACATAGAAAACATCGCCATTGCCAGGTATGACCACTCGGGTCTGACCTAGGCTTTCACCCCGGAGCTCGAGACCAGGTGCTCACAACACCACCATCAAAGTCAGCGTGTGTTGTCGCCACCACTTTTCCGCAATACCAGCAGCTACAATTAGACCGCCGCCACCCCACAAAACATCCCTGTGCGTCAAGTCGTTGTCCATAGTTTGTAACACACCACAGAAAGTCATCCACCGGATCAAGAGATAACACCTCCTGAAGTCTTTTCGATAACCTCGCTGTCGTGGATCTGTAGGAAATCACTGCAGAACAGTCAGCAGTCACCACCGTCTAGCCAATTTGATCTAAATCACCACCATCAACCGAGGATCGCAATGACGGCGGCCTGCACCGCACACGCAAAAGGCCACCTCATCGCGGCAAACCCACATGTCCAGAGACCTTCATGGCCGAAGCAGTGCCATTAAAGATGCACCGCAAAAGTAGCCGCCGCAGTGGGACGAGCAACGTTGCGACAACAACCACGATGCCAGAGCCACCACCACCGATCAAGGAATGTGGGCGGGGGACCGGAGTAGTGTCGACAGAGAACCGCGGCGAATCTTCAACCCTCTGCCAAAGGCAAGCCGTGACACACACACCATGGACAGAGGATGGTCAGCCAGATCCGATCTAGAGCCATGAGAGGGCGGTCCTCCAGATTCGATCTGGAGCCACGAGGGGGTCCTCCAGCTGGTCATGGTGGAGGAGGGGATCCGCCCCGCCGCAGCCCGGCTGGTCGGAACCAGATCTCAGGGGGTGGGGGTGGGGGTGTTGCAGCCGCGGGGTGCGATGTTGAGGGCGGAAGCGCCCCGCCGCCACCATCCCAAGGACGACACGGCTTCGCCGGCGGGCCCTCCGGCGGCGGCGACGCGGGGTTTGAGCGGAGGGGGCGGGCTACCGGTGCCGACGGCTAGGTTTCCCCCGTGTCGCCCGTGAGGGGCGACGCGGGGGTCGTGGGGGTGGGGCTAGACTCCGGACTTATGATGTAGTTGAAATTGGATTGTTACAATTGATTTCATTAATTCACATGCCTAATTTGTCCTAACGATTCACTGATTTGTCATGAGCTCTTATGTGATCGCATCGAGGAGACGGAGAAGAAGATCGCCAAGGACACTTAAACTGCCCTTGCTACTAATTTTAAGCTCATAGCAAGATGCAGAGAGTCTTGCTTGAACCAAAAGAGAGGTGACATTGCCTTTTATTTATTTATTTGTGCTACAAACAAAATGATGAAGATGTGAAATTTCATAGAGCAAGAGGAATGTCACCTCTGTTTTTTTCTTCTGTCTCCTTAGTTGAGCTAAAGTCATTGTGCGGATGGTCATCCGATGTGAATTTCATCTTTGTAATTTGTAACATAAGTAATCGCCAAGAATGAGAGAACCATTCAATAAATCACCATAAACAATTTACAAATATATGTATGTTTCCTCTAATGCGTATACTGCCTGTCCAGAAGTAGTGACCAAAAGATCACAAAATCTTTGCTTTTATGAAAGAAAATAATATATGGCGGATTTAACGAGTTATCTCCAACAACTTTAGGAGATAAAGGGTGAACTTTTGAAGGGCGCACGCGACCTTGCCGAGCAAAATGCATCGAGTCTTACTTTTGAAAACATGCAACAACCATGAGGAAGACATAAAGCTTTCTTAATTATGCAAATCAACTTCAAGGCACTATAACATGGAGCAAGAATCACATGCTGCGACAGTGAACCGCTTCAAATTTCAAATTTCC